>NW_008338883.1:671070-677103 GCF_000622305.1 Nannospalax galili | reverse complement strand
ATATACACACATACCACGGAGAAGAGGAATGGGAACACCTCAATCTAGATCCAGGATTATCCAGAAGAAAGAGGGCGTCCCCCGACAGTTCTTGTTCCCCCTCCTGGTAGGGGCAGGTATAGCAGGTTCAGCCACCATTGGTACCTCTGCCCTAACTGCAGGAGAAAAACACTTTAAGGAACTTAGTGCCCAAATAGACATGGACCCAGGACACCTAGAAAATTGCCTCTCCAGACTCAAAAGTCAGGTAGATTCTCTAGCAGTAGTGTTTCAAGATCGCAGGGTCTTAGATTTCATCTTTATAAAGCAAGGGGAGGGTCTCTACATGACTTTAGGAGAGACCTGCTGCTTCTATGCAAACCAATCTGGGGTCACCAGGAAAAGCTTAACGTTAATTAAAATAAAGGAAAGAGAGGAAATAAGACATGTCTTAGTTTATTTCTTCATTGCTGTGACAAAACACTGACCACTACCAACTTGGGGAGGAAAGGGTTTATTTCATCTTACATCTCCTGGGTCAAAGTTCATCAGGGAGCCCAGTGTAGGAACTCAGGGTAGGAACCTGGATGCAGGAGCTGGAGCACAGGCCATGGAAGAACACTGCTTACTGGCTTGCTCTCCTGGCCCCTGCTCAGCCAGCTTTCTTATGCAACACAGGCCCACCTGCCTAGGGGTGGCACCACCCACATCACTCAACAACTAAGAAGATGCCTCACAGACATGGCCACAGGCCAATTCAATGAAGGCAATTCCCCAGCTGAAGCTCCCTCAATCCAGGTGTGTCAAGTTAACACTAAAGCTATCCAACACAACATGAGTCTGACAGTTGGTACCAATCTTTATTTTCCTTGTCTCCACGACTCACCACCCTACTCATGGTCCTAGCTGGGCTTCTAGTCCTCCTACTTCTGGCCCTGACAATCAGGCCTTGTCTCATCAACTGTATGACTAATTATATTAGGCAATGGATTAATACAACAAAACTTATGGTCCTAAGGGGACGGTATAATCCTTTGTCCCAATATGAGTCTATGATTTGATTCATGTGTACAGAACCAGTGGGGAATGTGGTGGGGAACCTCAAGACTGACCATATATATTCCATGTTACAAGCAAGCCCCAGCTAAACCCAGTACTTAAAGCTAGAGGCAGTTAACTCAAATGTGGAAATGAAAAAGTTTGACCCAGCTGCACCTAGGTATGGGTTTGAGAATAAGTTGGCACGTACCTGGTTGCTCCTGCTAACAACGGCAGATTTATGGCTTCTGTATTTTCTGCTTGAATTGCTCTTGCAGAATAGGAATTGTTAGGGGGACTTTGCACCCCTAAGTTTGGGAACTTAAACTTTTCACTTCTGGATGTGGTTTTTCTGCTTAAAAGCTTATCCTAAGAAAGGCTCAGGGCTGCACTTGAAACCTGAATGCCAGTGTAGTCACTGGTCAGCTATAAAGACTTTCTTTTGGCTATTTTCTGTGTCTGAGTGGTCTTCTCTGGTGAAATACCTCACAACACCACCTTTGTTGGGATATCTATGCCAGGGCACAATACTGCTTCACTTCTAATGAAGGCTCATCATTGACAGGTATGATTTTGTTTGAGTCTTTGAAATGTAGTAATAGGATAAAAGGGGGAGTAAAGGCAACCAGTTCACTGGATTTTGTTGTTTCCAAACTCCTTTTCATTAAGTCTTCCAGGTTTTCTGTCCTGGGTATGCCTGCTTCCACATTCTGGCATTCTGCCCTTTGAGTGACTCTAAATGAAGCTGCTTAGATTGTCACTCTCTGGTGACTTACTGTGAATCAGAGAGAGAGAGAGAGAGAGAGAGAGAGAGAGAGAGAGCGCTAAAAGAATTACATAATGAAAACAAAATGCCCATTACATAGTTTAAGCAGCAATAATTTTCAGAATTTTAGAAACAGCTTATAACGTTCTTTCTTGATCAAATTTCCTCTTTTCCTTCAGAGAATCCGATTTCCTGGATTTTATACTTATCATTTCCTTGCTTTTCTTTATAATTATTTTTACTTTATGTGTATGAGTGTTCTGCCTGCATGTAAGTGCACCTGTGTTATGCAATGCCCGTGGAGACAGAAGAGGGTATCGGATCCCCTGGAACTGGAGTTATGGAGGTTGTAGCCACCATGTGGGTGCTGGGATTTGAACCCGAGTTTTCTGCTGTAGCAGCCAGTGTTCTTAATCACCAAGCCAGTTCTCCAGCCCAAGTTTTGTTTTGTGAGACAGGGTCTCCCTATGTAGTTGAGGCTCACTTAGGACCTAGTATAGAGTCCAGGCTGTCTGTAAACTCACGATTCTCCTGTTTCAGCCTCTTGTAATCCTGGATTACAGATGCAAACTTCTTTTTGGTTTTATAATACACAAATATTTACCTAAACAATATATTGTTTATTCACACTGTATATTCAGTGCTATCTGCTTTTAAACTTTATGTAAGTGGAGCCATAAAAATATATTTTCTCCTTAATAAATAATTTGTTTATTCATTCTGCTATTCACAGACATTGGAGAGTTTCTTAAGGTTCTTTTTTAAACTATGAACTATGTTTCTATGGTCATTTTTTTCATATCTTTATTTGCAAAAGCAATGTCTTGCTAGAGCATTTTTTGGAATATACCCAGGAATAGAATTACTAGGTCATAGAAAGTGCCATCTTCAATTTTACTAGATACTGACAATATTTCCAAAATAGTTGCACTGGATTATCTTACCAGCAGTAGGTGAGTGAGCCCATTTTTTTTTTTTTACATTATCATCAACATTTGGCATTGGTAGACTTCTTAAAAATCAACTGACTAGGGGTTGGAGAGATGGCTCAGCAGTTAAGAGCACTGGATACTCTTGCAGAGGACTCAGGTGTGATTCCCAGCACCCACATGGCAGTTAATGGCTGTCTATAACTCCAGTTCCAGGGGATCTGACCTCTGTGGGCATTGCATGACATGGATGCACTTACATACATGCAGGAAATACACTCATACATATAAAATAAAAATAATAAATAAAATATTTTTAAAATCAACTATTAATCTGTGTTTCTTGATTGTAATTGTATTCCCATGAACTATATGCCCAATTTAATGACAATATCATGCTAGCTTTATTTAATATCACTTTGGACAAAGTTCTTAAGTTGGATGTTTGAATCCTCCTACTTTCACATTCTTTTTCAATATATATTACATAAATATACATTATTTTTTGCTATTTTAATAGGATCACATTGAATCTATAGATCGCTGATGGGAATGTTTTCATTTTAGCCAAATTAAGCCTTCTGATCTTTGAATACAGCACATCTTTCCATTTAATTTTGACTTTTTTAATATCTTCCAAAAAACACTTTTTAGTTTTCAGAGAAATGCTTTATATATAATCATTAAAAAGCTTATTAAGCAGTTATTTTTGATATAATAAATGGATTTCTTCTTCTTCCTCCTCTTCACCCTCCTCCTCCTCCTCCTCCTTTTTCTTCGGTACTGAGGATTGAGCTTGGCTTCACATGTGCTAGACTCTACCAAGTCTGCCTGGAATTGCTTTCTCTATTTCATTTTCACATTGCTTATTCATTGTAAGTGTACAGAAATAGAATTTATTCCTGGGTACTGATTGTGTATCCTACATACTTGCTGATCATTTATATTATTTCTAATAGTTTAGTGAGTTCTTTAGACTTTTCTTATATGTGACTCATCCATCTAATATGGATACTTTTTATTTAATTTTCTTGTCTAATCACATTGGCTAAGATCTCAAGTACAATGTTAGATGTGGTAAAAGCATGAATTCTTACCTTGCTCATATTTTTAAGGTGAAAGTTTTCTGTCTTTTACCACTAAGTGTGACATAAGTTGTATTTTTCATAGATGTCCTTTATCGAGATGAGAAAGCATATTTTTATGTAGTTTAATAACTTTTACCATGAAGCTAATTTGGATATGTTAAATGCTTTTTTTTAATATCTATGAAGTGGTCATATTAAAAAAATTCAGTGACATGATGCCTCAAATTAAATTATTTCACATGTTAAGTTAACATTACATTTTTGGAGTGAGTTCCCTTTTGTATATAATCATTTCAATACATTGAATTCAGTTTGGTAATATTTCTTTGAAGGTATTTTATCTGTGTTCAAAAGAAATACTGATCTTTAGCCTTCTAAACTTTTGATATTTGTCTGGTTTGGAGTGTCAGGATAATATTTTCTTTATTTTCCAATGTTTTTTGCTATGATGAGTCTGAGTGCAGATCACTTTCTGTTTATTTTTTTGTTAATTAAATTTATTGTTTGACAATTTCCTACATGTATATAATGCATTCTGATTATTCTCGCCCCCTACCCTCTTTTATCGCCACTCCGCTCCCATTATCCCCCTTCACTAGTTAAAGCCTCCTTTCCTACATTAATGTCTTCTTGTTTTGTTTTGTGACCCACTGATTTAACAGGGCTGTTCACAATCTCATAGGTACAGAGCCTGATGGGCTCACCAGTGGGCACTCAACTCAAAACAATGTCTCTTCCTCTGCCAGCATCCATCAAAGACTGTAATCCCCTTGGGACGGGTAGTGAACCATGAACCCTTCTCCCATCCATGACTGACTATTAACAGCCCCAATCTTATATAGGCCCAGTGCAGGCAACCAAAGCTGCTCTGAGTCCATGATTGCAATAGTTGTGTCATGCCTTAAAAAGAGCATTTTACAGTCCTCCTCCCTAACATCTGGCTCTTAGGTTCTTTCTACCCCCTTTTCATGATGTTCTCTGAGCCTTAGAGGAGGTGGGATAAATGTCTTTTTTTTTTTTTGGTGTTTTTGAGACAGAGTCTCCCTATGGCCCCAGCTGTCCTGGAACTCACTATGTAGACCAGGTTGGCCTTGAACTCACAGAGATCCGCCTGCCTCTGCCTCCCAAATGCTGGGATTAAAGGTGTGCGCCACCACGCCCGGCAATAAATATCTTTTTTAGGGCTGTTGTTTGGAGCATCAACAGTCACTTATTCTCAGCACCTTGAGTAGCCATAAGTCTCTGTAGTCACCATTGTTCACTGCTAAGAGAAGCTTCTTTGATCAAGGCTGAGAGTAGCATTTATCTTTAGGTATAAACAGAAATATTTAGAAGGTAGCTTGACATCATGCCAATTTAGCAGAACAACATTAGTAAGTTCTCCTCTGGATCTATGATTTCCCGAGCCTTGAGCTTTTGACCAGGTTTATAGTACCAGGCATGAGATATCTCCTGTTAAACAGGCCTCAAATCCAAACAGAGAGCAGGTGGTTACTCCCATAATAACCTGTTACTATTATACCAGTGTTCACATCTTGCCTGGCAGGTTAGTGCTGTAGTCGTCAGGGCTCACAGCTGCATAAGACTGTCAATAGACAATAATCCCCTTGGGAGGGGTAGTGAACCATGAGCCCTTCTCCCATCCGATGACTGGTCTCTTCTTACAAGGTGGCAAGGAGACATCACTCTTTTGTATAAGGGCACTAATCACACTTATGAGGACTCATCCATCTTGACCTAATAATCTCCCTTAATCACCCTACATCCTAACACCATCATTCCAGGAGTCAAGGGTTTATGCATATGCTCATAGTGCACCATTAGACCATAGCACAAGCCAGAGAACAGCAGATTATTATTATGTAAATCTTAAGGACAAGGAAGCATGCAAGATGATGATGTTGAGTTGGAGAGAGAAACAATGAATGACCCAGAAGTTTCAATATATGACCTCACATAGGCTGGTTTCTACAGGAAAAGGCAAGAAACACTGACATTCACGCCCATATTTCCTCGTTCCAAATCCAGTGATTTCTACAGTTCTATTCTGTTAACTCAGCAGGTGTTCTGCACAATCTCATAAATATATTTCTTTTACAGAGACTATAACCCAAACTGAGAAAATAACCCAAACCAAAGTCTAAAAATATAAGCAAGTTTGTATTGACAAACACTTAGAGCTGAGGCTTTCATCAAGGCTGAAGAATCATATCTCAATTTCCTATGATTTTTT
>NW_008338883.1:667650-669915 GCF_000622305.1 Nannospalax galili | reverse complement strand
ATATTACCTTAGTTTTATTGAGAAATGGGTGACAAATAAAAATTATACAATGGGTGACAAATAAAAATATTCAAGGTATTTGCCTTTTCTAGGTTATTTGTTTACTTATTTATTGTGGGTTTCTAAGGTATTTCATTATTTTTTTATTTTTTATATTTTGTTGTTTTTATTTTTTGTGTATGAGTGTATTGGCTGCATGCATGTGATTGCAACCATGTCGTGCAATGCCTCAGAGGTCAGAAGAGGGCTTCAGGTTCCCCTGGAACTGGAGTTAAGGACGGTTCGAAGCCGCCGTGTGGGTGCTGGGAATTGAACCCCAGTCCTCTGCAAGAGCAGTCAGTGCTCTTAATCGCTGAGCCATCTCTCTAGCCCCGTGGATTTCTAAGGTATTTTAAATTAATTCTTAGCGTATCAATTCGTGGGTTTCTCTGTGACATGCATAATCATATATTGCTCTTATTCACAATCCCTGACCTTCCTCTCTCCTTTCTTCTTTCTCGTTGGCCCCCTTCCTCCTTCCCTGAAGTCCCAGCTTCTGCTTTCACGTCACGTGTTTATTCCCATTACTCTCTTGTTCCTTCCTCCCTCCTCCATTTAGACCTCTTCCTCCTCTCAGTACTTTTTAAAAAAATATTTTATTATTTTTATTTTATGTGTATGAGTGTATTGCCTGCAAGTATATGAGTGCACTCATGTTGTGCAATGCCAGGCCAGTGCTCCTAACCATTGAGCCATCTTTCCAGTCCCTCAATACACTTTTTACTTTCATGTTTTCCCATATATGTATATTTAAATATAGATTTTTGCATGTAATGTTTTTCTTTCTGAGTTTGGAATTTTTTGCTTAACTGATGATCTCTGGTTCCACTCATTTTCTAGGAAATGCCATAATTTCATTCTTCACAGCTGAATAGAATTCCCTTGTGTGTGCTTACCACCTTTCATTTATCCATTCATCTTTAGAGGCAGGAAAGGCCAACATTGATGTGAATCTATTCTCTTCCAGAATGGAGCCTGGCACCTTGTTTCCCCCGGGGGAAGGGATGCTGTGTCTAGGTTTGTGAATAATAACCATTGATGAACAGGTGTCTCTGTAGTATACTGACTTAGCTTCCTTTGGGTCTAGTCCCAGGAATGATATAGCTGGATTACATGGTAGTGAGGCAGGATAGGAAGGGAGGGAAAATCTTGGGGACAATGAGGAGAGAGAAGTCTCTCACCTTGGGATCCAGTTGAAGCCTCTTACCAACAGAGAAGTCGGAATTGCAGCACAGTTAGCAACTGCTTAAGGCTTTTCTCCCTTCCCAGCTATAAACAGCAGTTTTCTAGAATTCTCCCCAGGACCCATTCACAGGAAAAGAACAAAGACTGAGTCCCAGTGGCTCCTGCTTTCCCCTTGTCCGATTATAATTCTGTCAAATCATCTGCAGAGCCATATCACCAAATGAGAGAGAAAAAGATATTCTTCAGCAACCTTTAGAGATGTGACTTGAGAGCCACCAAAATGGTATTTATGGCTAATTCTAAGACACTTAATTTTGACTCTGCCTTGAGGTGCCACTACTCACACTTGCTGTGTCTTGCCTTCGTCTACTCTCTCTTGGGAAACGCATACACCTGCTGAGGTATGTCTTCCTTTCTGAGCATCTCTTTTCTCTTAACCCAATTGCATGGATATTTATAACTCAAAAAACTTTTTAATTTTTTGAGCAGCTCAACTTTACTTGTTCAGCTGTTCTCATCTACATTGACTATAGACTGTTGAATGTGGTAAGACATAGGTTACCAAAGTACACAGCTGGTTTGGTGAAGTCTCATCCTCATTACGTTTTCTGGACAAACACACATGGATATGATATGGAACACTCTTTATTCCTTTGGTCAAGAGACAGTTTTGTTGATACGGGTAACAATGCACACATCTGGTGTACCCATCTTCTTCATGACAAATTTCTGGAGTTCTTTACGTGCCCGAGGACACATGTGTAAAGCCCACCCCATGGATGTGCTTATGAGTGTTGATGGTGTATTTCTGGGTCACCATCTCCTTGATGGCAGAATGACCTCTCTTCTCCCCACCCTTGTTCGTGGGAGCCATTCTGCCAGACCCAAGTTGGAAAAATCAATTTAATTTTTTGAGATAAGGTCATGTTATACAGTCCAGACTGGCCTTAACTTTATGGTCCTCTTCATTCTCCTGAATGCTAGGGTTACAGACAGGTATGTCCCAACATGCACAATCCTTCAAGTCTTTAATCAGAATAG
>NW_008338883.1:617661-660948 GCF_000622305.1 Nannospalax galili | reverse complement strand
GACTTACCCCAAGAGGTCTGAGGATAGTAGTGCAGGCTAGGAGAGTTAGCCGGTGGTGCAGGCCCAGGGAAGCAGCGAGAGGTGAGGGCGGGGCCAGGACCAGAAGTGGTGCTCCTGAAGCCCAAGAAAGGGACTGGGTTGCTCTGGGTGAGAAGGGTCAGGAAGCAGTATTGGTTCCCCAGGTGTCTGGGGCCCCAAGACTAGGAATGGCGCAGGGCTCAAACTAGGAGTATAGAACGGCGAGGCGGGGGGGATGGAAGGGTGAATGTGGCTTAGGGAGTCCCGGAGCGGAGAGCTGCGCTATCGACTTACCACAAGAGGTCTGAGGATAGTAGTCGCTTTTTTTCTTTTTTAGGACAACTTTTCATTTAGTGATTTTTGTTGTTTTTGTTGTTGTTTATTTTTTGTTTGTTTATAGTCCTGCAATTTATACAAGACTAAGTTTTTGTATTTCTATAATTATAACTTTCTGAGCCATCTACATTTTTAGGCATACAACAGTTTCCCAAATATGAGCTAGAATTTAATTAGTTTTGAATCCTTATCTGACTTTTGTTTCTGTCACAGCATAGCTTAGAGTTGGCGATTGATGCACAGGATTTATTTTCTTACAGCTTTGGAGACAGGAAAGACCAAGATCAAGGCACTAACTTTTGCTGTCTGATGAAAGCTGTTCTTTTCCAGTATGGGACCTTGCCTCTTGTTCCTTCTGGAAGGGAATGGGGTGCAGTGTCTTCACATGGTAGAATGTGGCAGAGAGAAAAAGACCAAATCCACCTGTTAAGCCCTTTGATAAGGGAACCAGTTCCATTCATAATGCGGGGCCCTTTTTGGTATAACCCAAATATCCTAGCAGGAATTAAAATATTCCAAAGAGACACTTGTATCTTTTCCTTTTATCAGACTACTGAAACAAATGACCCCATGAAATTGGAATTTCCCCAGGAGTTTTATGCTGGGAGAAGGAAAAAGCTTGAAGCATGGTGCCAGTGGCGGGGGTGGGGGGGCTGTCTCCCACAAAGAGATTACACACAGTTCTGAAAATGTGTCAGATCACCTCATAGGTGACACTGGAACCGAGACAATGATGGGTCAATGACCAGCAGGACCACAGTTTGACTGGGACTTTGACCACATATTTAAACCTGATCTCATGTCAGGACCCTGAACATGGACAAGGGCTTGGAAGTAGGGTGGGAATCACTGAACTTCTTTATTTGTTCCTCTTTCCAATGTGTGCACATTGAATAAATCCTTTTCTCTGCTTTTCACTACTACTTGTGTGTTTACTTAGCCTATTGAGATTGAGTGGCTCAGGCTCAGTTTTTAGGGGGCTCCCAGGGCCCAGGCTCTGACCCTACTCACTCTGGTAAACCTGGCCTGACCACTTAAAAATGCTCCACTTCCTCACCTGTCACTGCAGCTCCTGAGCCTTCGAACACACTCACACCATGGCAGTGTGGTCCTGTTTCCTAATAAACCCCCTGCCTTTCACCTGTTTAACATTAGCCCATCAAATCCATAAAGCGCTGCCTTCTCTTGTACACCTCAAGTGGGACTTTGTTTCATGGTTTGCATCTCAATGATTTCTTTAGGAACTTTTGGGAAGAATACTCTGTTTTCTTTGTCATCCATTTTTTGAATGTCTGCCCTGCTGTACTTTAGGCCTTAGTCAAAGAGATAGTTCATTACTATGAATATAAACTCTGGTAAGATGCTGGGTCACAGTTTTGGTCCTTGGCCCCTCTGGTTGGGCAAGCATGTTTTTTCTCTTTGTAAGTCTTGCCATTCTTCCAAATTTTCTTAAAGTTTGTAACACTACCTTATGTGTATCCCTTTACTAGTCATATTTTAAACTATTTCTCTGGATGAGCTCTTTATGGGTCATCCCTTGATGGTGGTGGGAGGGTGTCACAGATGCCCATACTTGTCTCAAGATTTCACAGTTCAGGGCTTTTTCACAGCTCCTGTGGACAGTCTGCTCCCTAAAAATACTACTGATCCGTCGACTATTAAGAGTATAAGAAATCTCCATAAAACGGGGTGCGGGGGTAGAGGGAGTGTTTGAATTTCAACGCTCAAAAGGCCAGGATGGGAAATAGTCAAGGTGATGCAACTCTTTAAAAAAAAAAAAAAAAAAAATGAAAGTCTAGCTCCATTTCCTCTGCCATTCTAATCAAATTGGGTCCCAAAGGATTTCTTCCAACCAGCCTTGTTTACCCAGTTCTTGTTCCCAATTGTGAGACGAGATGAGAGGTGACAGCTTCTATCAGGATGGGTGCCTTGTCTCCAGGAAATGGATTTCTTTTTCTCTAACTGGTCTTTTCGCCTCACCCCCACTTTCTTCTCCTGTAACTTCTGCCTTTGTCTCAGCTTCTTTTGGAAGCTCTTGCATTTTGGAGTCTGTAATTACATGTCTCCCAATATCATGAAAATGCTACTATGGAATTCTTGTTTTTGCTTTTGTAAGATTTTTCAGAAGAAGTACTTACATTAGAAGTCTGATTCAGCTTTAAAATTTCGTGAGCATACCACTTTAGAAGCCCAGGTTATGAGCAAAGTGAGGAATGCATGAAAAATTTAAAGATACCTTTTCATTTCCACCCTTACGTGTAAGAATGAGGAGAAACGAGAGACTATGCAATCTTTATCTTCAGTTTTAGGTTTCTAATCCTGTATTCTTTCTCCCACAGGCAATTTTCAAGAGTCTCTGCTAGGCAGCTGGAGATGTGTCCTAAATCTCAAGGTAGTTACATTACTCAAACTGGGCAGGAACATGAGGGATAAGGAAACAGATACTGACATTCTATGTGGCATACATGGTATTGTGTGTGTGTGTGTGTGTGTGTGTGTGTACATTTGTATGTGCATGTGTGTGAATGTGTATGTGTGTGTGTAAGCACATGTGTGTGGAGGCCAGAAGTTGACATTAGGTGTCTTCTTCAATCACTTTCTACCTTATTTTTTGAGACATGGTCTTTCACTGAGGTGGAAGCCCATTAATTCAGCTACACTGGCTGGCTGGCTAGGTATAGGGATCCACTTATCTTCACCTCCCATGCTGTGGGGTTAGAGGCATGTACTGCCATACTTGGCTTTTTACAAGGGTCTTGGGGATTGAACTCAGGTCCCCATCCTTGGGTGGCAAGCACTTTACCAACAGAGCCATTTCCCCAGCCCCTGTGGCATGATAATGCATATTGTTTTGTCCTACCCACTGTCTCATTATCTCAGTGCCTCCGTCCCTTTGTATATAGACATAACTCTAGGATGCTGGGGACTGAGAGCTAGCCTGACTTGTTTTTAAAACCCCAAGTCAATGGGCATTGCAGAGAATGGCTGTGTCACAAGAGAGAGCCATCCTTATTTTTGAATACGTTATAAATCATATGCATTCCATGACATTTGATATTTTCATGCGTGTGACATTGTACCATCACTATAGTCACCTTTGAATGTCAAGGACAAAGTTATCTATGTATTTCTTTTATTACTACCTTCCAAAATCACTTAGCTGCTTAGCAACACCACTACATTTGCTGGGTTTTTATCTGTCACACTGAAAGCAGAAGTGGTTGGGGGATGGACTGAGTCTAATGGAAATGAATATGAAAAGATTTTATTTTTTAAAAATAGAGAGCACCTTAGAGCATATTAAATTCCGTGCTGATGGTGATACTATGGAGAGTAAATCACTCAGTTCACACTCAATTGAAAGGCAGTAAACTAGCATTTATTAAACACCTATTATGTGGCAAATATCATGCTACACAATTTGCTTATTCCTCATAGGAGCTCTATTGCACTGGTGTTACCGGCCTGCCTCAGAGGAGGCCTATCGGTGCAGAGAGAAGGAGTCTAGCACAAACTTGGATCCTGATCTCAAAGTGCTCACCCCTGTGGTGCAAGAGCATCACACTGCTAACAGCTATGAATGAAAAAGTTCCCAGAAAATCCTGCATCTTGGACTGGAATTTCCTGAAAGGCTGACAACTGATTAGCGCTCCAGAGATTGTGAAGAGTCTGGAACTTTGCAGGTCCAGAGCCTCATTACCACCTACCTCAGGTTACCTTTATCCCGTAAACAGCCATTCCTTTGTCCATTTCTGTTTCTGACCTAACATCCCGTGACTAACATATATAAAAAGCTTTTGGAATGTGTTAACTTAGCAGGCCACCAGGTCCCACCAATCGAAAAGCTAAGAATGTCATCAGATAGCATCTGAGACCTATAGCAGAAACCCTCCACTTTGTTATGCCCTGCCTACTGAATGTGTCCACCAAGGTATTTGAAAAGTGTCTTGATTTATGAGTTTTCTTTGTTCTGTTACTATTAAAATGTAAGGCAACTGTTACCACACTGGAACATGGAATCTGGGTTAATCTGGATCTGTGTTCCTGGGCCATATTCACTCATATTTGGCTTCAGAATAAACTATCTCTTATCTCCTTTGAGGTGAGTTATGCTTTTGTATTGATACAGCTCAGTAGAATAGACATTCGAGCCTGACAAGTTTCTGACATGCAAGCCATGCTCTGGAGCCGAGTATAAAGCCAGGCAGCCTCAAGGTCTCCAATTTGTGCACTGGTGTTAAGGTGTCAACTAAATCCTGGCTCTGAGAGTATGGGTACCATTTGAAATCCTATCTTTATCTGGCAGGTAGGGAGTGTGGAGTGGAGGGGAAACGGTTTGAGTGAGGGATTGGGGCTCTGGGATGGGTGTTTGATTGTCATGAAGATTAAAAACTAATAACCAATCAAAAACATTATTCAGAATGTGTTTTCATTTATAAAATATGCACATTAGGTCTCTCTCTCTCTCTCTCTCTCTCTCTCAAACAAAAGTTCCTAGAAAACTGTATCTTGAAACTGAACCTTCTTCAAAGGCTGATCAACTGATTAGAACTTCAGTGATTGTGGAAAGTTTGGACTGTTGCAGGTCCAAAGCCTAATTACAATTTATCTTGGGCTATCTTTAGCCCCCTAACTAGCCACTTCTTGCCCACCTCTGTTTCTGACTTAACATTCTGTGAGTTATAGATAGAAACCTTTGGGAATGTATCAACTAAAAGCCGTAGCTCCCACCAGCCAAAAGGCTGAGTGCCATCAGAAAGTACCTGAGACCTATAGCTGAAATTTCTTATACTGAAATTGCCTTCTTAATGTTTCCACCAATGTATTTGAAAAGTGTCTTGATTTATAACTTTTCTCTTTTCTGTTACTATACAAACCTTATGAAATTGCTCCCATGTTGGAACATGGAATTTGGGGATAACCTGATTCTGTGTTCTCGGGTCATGGTCACTCATATTTGGCTCCAGAATAAACTATCCCTTATCCTTTTTGAGGTGAGAGGTATGCATCACAACAGTGTGTGTGTGTGTGGGGGGGGGTCTATGTGTCTGTGTGTGAGTGTGCATCTGTGTGTGTGTCTGTGCATGTGGACAGAGGTTGACATTGGACATCTTTCTTAACCATTTTCCACCCTACTATTTTTAAAACATAACTCTCACCTTAAAGGGAATAACGCATACTTCATTCTAGAGCCAAATAGAAGTGACCATAGCCCAGGAATATAGATTTAGCTCACCCCAAATTCCATGTTCCAACATGGTAACAGTTTCATAAAGCTTTTATAGTAACAGAACAAAGAAAACCATAAATCAAAACATTTTCAGATACATTGGTGGAGAAATGGGTTATAGCAAAGTGGGGACAATTCTGCTAAAGGCCTCCAGTGCTATCTGACAGCATTGCTAGCCTTAGGGTTGGTGGAAGCTGGTAGTCTGCTAAGTTACTACTTCTCAAAAGTTCTTTATCTGTTAGTCACCAGATGTCAGGTCTGACACACAGGTGGGTAAGGAATGGCTATTTAGGGGGCTAAAGATAGCCCAAGATAAATTGTAAATAGATTCTTGGACATGTGCCATTCCAAACTTTCTGCAATCATTGAAGTGCTAATCCATCAACCAGCCTTGAAAGGTCTGTTGAAGACACAATTTTTAAAAAATACTTTTATATAGGAACTTTCATTCACAGAAGGTCTTACAGTGTTGTCCTGGTTAGCCTAGAACTCATTATGTAGGTTGACCTTAAACTCCAAGGTCTGCCTGCCTCTACCTCTGGTGTGCTGGGCCTCTGCTAGGATTAAAGGCATGTACGACCACACTCAGCCTTTACCTTACTTTTGAGACAGACTCTCTCACTGGTTATGCTGGCTGGCCAGCAAGCCCCAGGGATCCTACTGTCTTTGCCTTCCCAGTGCATGAAATGTGTGCTAGTCTTGCTCCTCCCGAGTGGCTGGCCTCATGCTTGCTGGCTTTGGAGAATGGGATGATTTCTGGGCCACATTTTTTAGAGAATCCAACATTTGTAATGAGTGTGCCTTACCACCTCCATTCTTAGGGCTTCACCAAATGAAAGATATCTTACTCTGATGGCTTTTATGTTTTGCTTTTTGTTTTGTTTTGTTTTGTTTTGAGAACTTAAGCTAGCTTTGAACCCATGTATCTGCCTCAGCCTCTGAAGTGTTGAGATTACAGGTGTATCCAGCCCCGCATGCACTTTTGTATTGAGTCCCCTGCCTTCTTTAGATACCTTTGTTTTTCAGTGCAAGCTATTTGAAGTAAAACTTTGCAGCATCCATTTTCTGCCACAGGAAGGTAATACGGCTGTGTAATTAAAAAGTTTAGCAACACTGACATTTCTGTGTTTGCACTGGAATTATCTTGATATTACCAGGGACTGGAGAATGCTGCCACCTGCTAGGAACATATGCATATGTTTGAGCAAAGGTTAATGAGTCTATTCAGAGAACTGATTCAGGTGAGGGCTGTGGAGTAACTTGGTGCATCTTGATGAAATGAAGCAGAATATATGAGAGAAAATGACCCAGTTTGGGGCAAGACAATTGGAAAGACAATTTGAAATTCTCCTTTTTAGGGCTGGGTAGAATAGTGGTTTTATTAGTCAATATAATCTTTTTTTTTTTTTTTTTTTTTTTTTAAGACAGGGTCTTGCTTTGTATCCAGGCTAACCTCAAATTCAATCTCTGCTTTAGACTCAAGAATGCTAGGATTATAGGTGCACACTTCCATGCCTAAGGAGGATACCGGGGATGGACTCCAATGGAAGGACAATTTCATTAGAATTTAAAGAAAAATCCTCAGAGCAGTCAAACCATAAATCTCAGCAGCTGTCTTGAGGAAGACAACGTAGAAGGATAAAAGCCATAGAGCGTGCTGGTTTAGAGCCACCATGGGGGTCAGATATGTGGCTGATGAGCAGCCACATGGCAGGGAGGGCGAGGGAGCTTTAGAGAAAAAGAAAAGACCCAAAACACTGTGGCATCCCAAAGCACTAGGCAAAACTGGTTAGAAAAAGTATAAAGTTGAAAAGGAGAGGTTATGCTTTTCTAAGGAATCCCAGGAAGTAGGCAGACTTACAGGGAGCTCATGTCCATGTTGGTGGCCAGTCCTCAATAACTGCACTAGGGTACAGGGATTCTGGGCAGGAAAAGTTCACTCTCTCATTAACACTTTAGGTATTCCGCCTAACTCTTTCTTAAACATGACTTAAGGTGAACCTGTCTTCCTAGGAGTGGTCCTATGACTATCAGAACTGGAAAGTTAAGGTTCCACCCAGGCCAGAGATTCTTATTTTCTTTTCTAAAAAATATTTCACTTATTATTTTTTATTTTATATGTATGAGTGTATTGCCTGAATGTATATAAGTGCACCTGTGTTGTGCAATGCCCGTGGAGGTCAGAAGAGGGTGTCAGATCCCCTGTAACTGGAGCTGTGGATGGTTGTTAACCACCGTGTCAGTGCTCGGAACCAAACCCGGGTCCTCTGTAAGAGCAGCCAGTGCTCTCAACCACTGAGCCATCTCTGCAGCCCCCAGAGACTCTTATTTTCTTGACCAGGTCTCTCTTGCTACTGTAGCAATGATTAGTTTCAATCTTAAATAGACAAGTTTTCTGTGGCTTGACTACTGTACTTGTCAGGGGGATTTATTTAGTTATTATTTGTTTATTGTTGTTTTCTATTTGCTTATCTTCTTAGTTCCTATTATTGGACCTCATGCATGCTAAGCTACCCCCGGGCTGTCCTCTGAGTCCCTCACACATTAGTTCCCTACTGCAAAGTAGGGGAAAAGCTGTTCTTGTATTATACTCTTTAGTATCTGTCTTTGCCTAGACAACACTGTGCAGAAATGGCAGCTGTTGTGTAGGGAGAGATGCAATGACTTGGATTACATTAATTGAGTATGTGTAAATGGAAGTGGATAAGTTTGGTACCATTTAACTACACCCACCTTGCATATCAATTCTCCATTCTCCAAACATGATGCTTTAATTAAACACAATGGCCAAGATTTTGAGAGTCTTCTAAATCCCTGAGCCGTTGGAAATCTGTTATTTTAGGATATCTGTATGTTGAGGATTCTTTCTCTTTGATTCACAAAGGGTAGTAATGCCACTGAAAACAAGACACTGACTCACCTCTGTGTGGTGGGTTGACCCATAGGAGCCCTCTCACCTTGCAGAAAAAGTGTTGAAACTCCTTCCTCTTAGACTTACTTTACTTTAAGAAAGAACTTACTACTTTAAAAATAGTCATCTTTTATTTCCAGCCTGTCAGGGTCTTTCTGCCTTTTCTCAGCATTTACTGATAGTGTTTGATTGACACGCTCCCCAGTATTAAAAGGGAACACTGCATCTAGAATGTTCCATTCTATTGACAGATGCTGAGACTTTGTCAGGGACAATTGCTTAGCAACCTGTGTGGTACCACTTTGGGGAAAAAGGGGAAGAAAAGGGCAGAATTACATATAAATGAAAGACAAGTCTATGTGGGAAAGGCCAGCCATCATAAAACACAGAGCACTTTATTTAAAGTAGGTCTTTACTAGCAAAGCAATGTATGAAATCTACACAAATTATTTTTCTTACTGAAGTGTTGAGATGATTTTAGATTTTTGTAAAGTGCATGTGGATGTGGGTTAAGTGCAAGGTGACTGGTCAGATACGATCATAACTCATCTGTCATCTCTGCCTTGTCCTGGTTATTGGACTCTGTGTGACTACTTATCCTTTTGGACTTCAGGGGTGACATTGGAAAACACCTGTGGAGAGATGAAATAGGCTTATCATGCATGTGGAAAGGACCTAAAAGTTGTTATGAGGGCAGTTAAGAGCACTGGCTGCTCTTGTAGAGGACATGTGTTTGATTCCCAGCACCTTCATGGCAACTCACAATCATGTGTTACTCCTGTTTCAGGAGATCTGAAGCCCTCTTCTGACCTCTGGTCATTGCATGCATGTGGTACACTTGTATACATGTATGCAAAACACTCATACATACCAAAATTTTAAAAGAATTGTTAAGTGATTATCAGACAAGGAGTTCTTACAATTTTGTATGCTGATGGATGGTCTGTGCATGAAAGTGCACACTGTACTAGTTACTTGTCTTGTTGCTGTGACAAAATATCTCACAAGAGGCAACTTAAGGAAAGAAGGGTTTACTCTGGCTTAAGATCTGAAAGGAAGTCTACCATGGTGGGGAAGCATGACAGCAGGAGCGTGAGGCAGCTGGTCAGGTTGCATCCACAGTCAGGAAGCAGAGAGTGATGAATCATTATGCTCAACTAGTGTTCTCTTTCTAATGCAGCCCTGGACTCTATATGGGAAACTGAGGCATGGGAGCTGTCACATGCAGAGCAGACACCCAAGAGGCTGACATGGAAAAATGGGGAAAAGTTTATTTATGTGAGTGGACTCAAATGGAGTTTCTGCCTGAGAAACTAAGCCCTGAACTTAGTTTCTTCAAAGTTTTTACAGCCATGGGAGGGTTTACATTTACATTTAAGCCTATGTGACTGAAGGCCAGGGGACCAGGCCAGAGAGGGTCCTGGTCTGTCTACATGACTTGTAACTCAAAGGTAAAATTCCTTGGCAATAAACATATCTTATAGAAGCAGAGGCAGGTGTTAAGAAAATACAGGAAATACCTATTGTTTAGTCAGAGGAGGAATTCATCCTGCTTTAGGTTAGGGTTACAATGGCGAGGTAGCTGTTTCTTAGAGTAGTATTTTTTCTTTTATACATGAGCTTTATTAATGTCAGCTTCCCCTAAATTAACCCCAATTTATAGAATAGCATTGCCCACATTTAGGGTGGGTCTGTCTACCTCAATTGACCTTATCTAGAAAAACCTCAGATATGACCAAAGATTTGTCTCCAAGGTGATTCTAGATCCTGTCAAGTTAACAATCAATATAAATGTTTCATCAGATGCATGTGTAAGTTGGATATTAAGTATCATCTACCAGTTTAGGAAGAATACTAGCTTATATTTAAAAATATGTTTCAAAGTGCTTTGGCAAACATCACCTAGCATGGCCTTTATAATTGTGTGACAAAGACTAGCTGTGGTCCCTAATTTGTAGTTCATAAGTATAAATGCCTTGTCTAAGGTTATGAGATTTTCCTACGGCTACACTACATGGGGAGGTGGCAGAGTCTTCAGCAAGTCAGCTGGTTTCCAAGTCTTTGGCATTGGATTAGTTACTTTTCTGTTGCTGTGATGAAACACCATGACCAAAAGAAATTATGGAAGAAAGAGTTCATTTTGGTTTATGGTTTCAGAGGGAGAGTCCACCATGCTGGGGAGGCAGGGCAGCAGTGGCAGGCATGGCGGCAGGAGCAGAAAGTCAGGAAATCACATCTTCTACTGTAGGCGTGAAGCAGAGAAAGCAAACTGGAAGTGGGGCAAAGCTATGAGCTTTCAAAGCCCACTCCTGGTGACACACTTCCTCCAGCAAGACTATACCTTCTAAAGATTCCTTGACCTGTAAAACAGTGCCACCAACTGGGGGTCAAGTGTTCAAATACTTGTACCTATGGGGGACATTTCTCATTCAAACCACCATAGGCATTTTCTCTCTTGTTAAATTCTATAACTATCCTCAATTATTTTTTAAAATATGATGTTGTGAATTAGTTCTTTCTAATTATCTGTGGCAAATAACCTGTTTTTAAAAACTGCTATGATCTTGGGACTGGAGAGATGGCTAGTGGTGGCTTACAGTCATCTGTAACTCCAGTTCCAGGGGGTCCAATGCCCTCTTATGGCCTCCATGGGCATTGCACACACATGGTACACAGACATACATGCAGACAAACACTCATACGCATTAAAAAATCATATAATCTGTCACATATGGATGCCTTTATAACATACAACAAAAACGAGCTATCAAATTTGAACCTATGGTAATTTCCTGGTTTGGCTCAAGCGCCACTGTTTAGATATAATATCATGATTGCAGAAAGTAGTCAAATAGACACGGAAACGTTTTGTGCTCCCCCCACCCCCAACTCCTGAGTCTTAACTTATTTTGGAGAAGTTATTAAGAATATTTATAAAAATATAAAATAGTAATAAAATCCTTACATTTTTAATGATCAGCGTCAAAGAGACAAAAAAATGTTCTGTCAAATTGCCTAAAACTTTAAAATTTTTTCTGATTTATTATTTTTTAATTTTATGTCTATGAGTGTTTTGCCTCCATATATGTAAAAGCACCATGTGTACAATGCCTGTGGAGCCAGATAGGAGCATTGGGTCCCCTGGAACTGTGGTTACAGATGGTTGTAAGCTGCCATGTAGGTGTTGGGAACTGAACCTGGGTTCTTTGCAAGAGCAGCCAGTGGTCTTAACTACTGAGCCATCTCTCCAGTCTCAGATTGTTCTAAAACTTTTAAATACTTACTTTTCATTTCTTTTATCTCATGGTAGACCAGTAATAAACCAGCTTACACCAGTGTGAAAAGATACTTCATTTTTTGCTCAAATATTACCTGAAGCAACTATAGCTTCTCACCATCAATTTTCAAGGTCAAGGAAGTACATCTAATTATCCCAACATCTGACTGCATTCTGCAAGCTATGAGAGTGAACATAAAGTAGAATCAAGTTGAAGTTCAAAGTGCAAGTAAGTTGGTCCTCAGAGAAGTAAGAATAAAGAGAAAACCCCAAGGTTACCAAGAAATGGCTCAGTGTTGGACAACTGTGTAACTGCATATCACATCTGATGGAAAGAATAGTTTGTTGATGCCTGCCTCACATGGCTAATTACTGAATTAACACAAAGAAAACATGATTTATAACTATTCAAAGAAGAGAAAATTCATGGGCCAAGTTACTGAGACATTGAACAGATGTCATTTCAGTTCTATCACTGGCTTGGTGGTGATGGTGGTGATGGAGACAGATGAATAGGGAGAGGATGAAGAAGATGGGGTCAGGAAGGACAACGATGAGGTAGGTACAAGAGCATGAGTGTCAGCCCTTGGCCAGGCAGCTGCAGTATGAAGAAGGGAATGGATGCAAGAGAAAAATACATTTCAGCTGAAAATAAGTCATAGAAATGGACTCTGGAACATTGATAGCAGATCACTTAGTGTCCCTCAGAATAATATGTCCAGGGCCTAACAACCAGTAGGTGTAAAAGTGGCCTTCTTTGAAGACAGTCTTTGAAATGGTGTGAAAAAAATCTCTAGATGTAAGCATGCTGGATACATGGTGAGTCCCAAGCAAGTGATTAGCATCCTTATGGTGAGAGGAGAGGGAGTCTGATATACAGAGACACACAGTGAAGATAGAGGCAGAGACTGATGCAGCCAGTAGCTAAGGAACACCAGGAGCCAGCAGCAGCTGGAGGAGGCAAAGGAAAATCCTCTTGCCCCACAGTAATTTCTTCCAAATTTAAACATTTCACCCTGGAAGGAAACTTAAGATTCAGGAAGTTCTAAAGAGAAGCTCAATAAGAATCTGGAAGTAAACAACTCACTTGTCTCAGGAAGTCCTTGAAACTTACTAGATTTACAATGCCCCCCCCCCCAAGTCAGACAGAGTGCTCCAGGGCCCAGCAATCCTGAGTCATCACCCATGCTAGGGTGGGCTTGCAGAGATTCAGCTGCCTTTGAGTCATTTCTGCTCCTGTAAGTAACCCCTCACCCACACTCCTATAGTAACCACAATAAACTCATTGGTTCACCAAGTTGGACTTTGGTGGGATTGTTACTTTGATCTGTCATCAGTAATGCATTTGGGGTGAATAGATGTTTTGTTCCTGTCTCCTCAGGAATAGTGCCACACAACACTTCCTCAAGGGCTGTTGGTGGGACCATATACCTGTCTGTGCTTGAATTCAGACTTTTTTCCTCCTGAGATGTGAAAGAGTAGATAACTGTTTTTTTTTTTTTTTGAGTGTTCCAGTCATTAGTGACAGTGCTCTGGGAAACTAAGCACCTATCTTGAAAACTCAGCCTACACTTTTACAATAATGATCTTGTCATGTTGTAGAGGGGAAATGAAGCAGTTTAACAGCACAAAGTTCGGGCCACCTTCAAAAGCAGGAGAATGGCTGATTACAGATTCTCTTTAATTAAGTTTCTCTCCCCTTCCTTCTTCACTATGCCTCTTACATCCTCATCTCTTTATACTAGAATTCACCTGCCTTAAAAGAAGACATAGTAAGCATGGCTTATTAGTTTAAGTTCATTTTTCCACTTCTAACTTCCAATTATTACCTTGAAATAATCATCATTACAATAATCAAGGGTAACCAGAGCCCATACATAGCTAATCAGTCTTCTTCTGTTTAAATGTGCTTGGACCTTCATAAACCCTGAGAATTAACATAAAAATGCTCCCCCATCTTCACTGTTACTGTGATTGTCAATATCTTACTAAATATTCCTGCCTGGGAGTGGGGATTCTGTTTAACCCACTGCCTAACATATGTCACAGAATAGGTTTCCACATATGTGGTCTTGATCTAAATTATTGAGTTGAAGGTTGAATTTCCTTATCTGATACTACAGAGTTCTTTAAAAAAATTTCCTCATAAGTGTCTCAGGCTCTCATGAACCATGTATTTCAATATCATTAAGAGTCTGTATTAGACTATTTTCTTCCATTGTTACAACAAAATAAGTGAGGCTGGATAACGCATAAAGAAAAGAAGTTTACTTAGTTTACAGTTTGGAAGGTTCAAATGCATGGCACTGCAACTGGCCCAGTTCTGGGGATGACCTCTTGTCAGATGACATCACAATGACAGGAGAATATGCATGAGGGGGAGATCACATGTCAAATCAGGAAGCCAGAGAGCCAGAGCGTGAGAAGTCACTCAAGCTCCTTCAAAATAGTGCTTGTGTGAGAACTAACTAGGATCCCATGATGACTTCCTGAATCTCTTTCAAGGTGGTACCCCCAGTGACCTAACCAACTCTGTGGTGGTTTGAATGAGAATGTCTTCCATAGGTTCCAAGTATTTGGACATTTTTATCCCCAGTTGATGGTGCTGTTTTGGGAGGTCTTAGAAAGAGTGGCCGTGCTGAAGGAAGCACATCACTGGGAATAGGCTTAGAGAGTTCTTAAGACTTGCCGGATCTCTAGTCATGCGCTCTTCCTATGCCTGCTTGAAGATGTGAGAGCTTAGCTTCTGCTCCACCTCCAGCCACCTCTGCCACCATGCTTCCCCGCCATGATGCACTCTTACCCCTTTGGAACCATAAGATAAATAAACTCTTCCTTTTATAAATTCCCTTGGTCTTGGTGTTTCTATCACAGCAACAGAAAAGTGACTAATACAACCTCCCATTGGGCTCCACTCTTTGGAGGTTCTGTCACCTCTTATCATTGGTGTACAGTTATCGAAGTTTTTGATACATGTACCTTTAATTGGGGGGCGGGAAACTTATTTAAGCCACAGTGGAGGCTCTCCATTGTAAAGTACCAAAGAACCCAAGTCAACAGGCTTAAACAAAGAAAATTTATTGGCTTGTAGAGCAGAATTTCTAAAAATACTAACTTTGGGAGTACTTAGTTGAATAGACTACCACCAAGAAACACAATTAATTACCAGTTTAGTTTCTAATAACCCTAGTGAAAACATCACTACTGATTCTGTCAAATAAAAACACTAAATTTCTTTTGATAGGACCACTTAGGTTGCAGGTCTACTTTTGAACCAATCATGGTGGCCATGTGTTATAATGACCCCACCAGAAAGACCCCACTGCTGATTTAATGGTATCTTGGTCTGACTTCTAAGGTGTCTTATGTAACTGAAGTCTATTATAGCTCTGTAGTCCTTAGTTTGGAGATTTTTTTAGACCAGGCTGTGATAGTCTGGGAAGGCTGAGAATAGTGAGGGTATTTTTGTGTCCAGGAATATTAGACCTGTCAAGTCTCTTTAGTTACATTATATGCCATATGTACTAGTTTGCTTCTCTATTGCTTCTTTATAAACACCATGGCCAAACAACTTGAAGAGGAAAGGGTTTACTTGGCTCCAAGGGAACAACTCAAGGCAGGAACCTGGAGGCGGGAAATGAAGCAAGGACCATGGAGGAATGCTACTTACTGGCTTGCTCCCCCTGCCTTGTTCAGCTACTTTTCTTATACAGCCCAGGGCCGTGTGCCTAGGGATGGCACTGCCCACAATAGACTGGGTCCTCCCACATCAATTAGCAGTCAAGAAAGTACCCTCATAGACATGTCCACAGACCATCCTAATAGAGGAAGTTCCATCTCCTTTCCAGGTGATGCTAGTTTGTTTGAAGTTGACAAAAACTGAACAGCACACTACGTAGTCTCAAAAGTGATGGCATAAACTGACCCTAGTAAGGCGTATTAGTTACTTTTCTTGCTGTGAACAAAACTGACAAGAAGCAACCTAGCAGAGAAAGGGTTTATTTGGGTTCATAATTTGGGGCATTGTAGTGCATTATAGTGGGGAAAGCATGGTGGCAGGAGTGTGAGGCAACTAGTCATATTGCATCTGCAATCAGGAAGCAGAGGGCAGATAGGAAGTGGGGACAGGCTATAAAATGTCTAGACCCACCCCAAGGACCTACTCAAATGTCCAGACCCACTCCCAATGACTAACTTCTTTTATTGAGGGTCTACTTCTTAAAGGTCCCACTACCTTCCAAAACAGAACCACCAGCTCAGGACCAAGTATTCAAACACATGAGCCATTTGGAACATTTCACATCCAAACAACATGAGGGGTTTCAATTCTTACAATAGCTAAACTGTACAGCAGTTCTAGCCTTCTCAGTGGAGGGGGATTGAGTGTCTAGAAAGTCTGATGTGATGTATCATCTCAATTTATCATTTGCAGCTATGGGTCTGTTGTTAAGAATTTTGTGTAGCTGGAGAGGTGGCTCAGGAGTTAAGAGCACTGGCTGCTTTTGCAGAGGACCTGGGTTCGATTCCCACATGGTGGCTAACAACTGCCAGTAACTCCAGTTCCAGGGGATCTGATGCCCTCTTCTGGCCTCCATGGGCACTGCATGCACAGGTGCACTTAATATTCAGGCAAAACACATACACATAAAGTAAAAATAAATACAAAATTAAGAAAAAGAATATTGAGATTGAAGGCTTTCAACTTGACGTTTGTGATATATCTTATTACCACATTGTTTGATTTGCATGATCCAAGTTCAGTGTTTGTTCTTTTTGTTAGATAAAAGCCAGGCAGGGAATAGCCACAGGAAACACAGGAGGACTCCAGTAAAGCAAAGTTTATTTCTTAGGATTTCTGGTGGCTGGTAGCTCAGCAGGGGAGAGAAAGGCAACCAGCAGCCTGCTGACTGCTGAGGAAGTTCTTATAAGGGGGTTGGGGAATTTGGAAGGTGGCCAAATAGTCTTTAGTTTCAAGGGAAGTAGCTTGAATTGAGACAGTTCTTATATCAGTGGGTCTGGGTGCAGGATCCTGTTTATCTTCCAAAATTATCTGGAGAACAGCTTTGTGCTGAGACAGCTCTAAATGTAGCTGTCTGGCCAGTTCCTGTTTTGTAAGGGGGCCTTCATGGCCTGTTTTGTGAGGCTTTTCTACACTGGGAGAGGGTCATCTGCAGACCTGGACTCTAACAGTTTTAGTGTTTTCCAGAGAAACAGAGTCATTATCTGTGCTATGTCTGTATCAATCTATCAATCAATCTATCACCTATCTCTTATATCATCTATCTATTATTTATCTATCATCTATCTAGCTTTGTCTAGCATATATTTGTATATTGACAATCTATTATTGATAATGTACTTATCTATTATCTATACTTTCATCTATCTGTATATTGATCATCTATTATCTATTATCTATTATCATCTACATCTATCAAATCTATTGATCATTTATCTTTATATCAATCATCATCTATTATCTGTCTATTAATTTATCCATCTATCTTTCATCTATTATCTATGTCTGTTATCTGTCTGTATATTGATCACCTATTATCTATCATCTATCATTTACATCTATCAATCATGTTATTTATATCGTATCATTTATCTGTATATCAATGATCTATTATTTGTCATTTATCATCTATTGTCTATCATCTATTTCATTTTTCTATTACCTATCATCTATCTATCTATCTATCTATCTATCTATCTATCTATCTATCTATCTAATCTATCTATCATCTATCATCTATCTATCATCATGACTTGTCTGTCACCCAAGAGAACCAGTAGTATAATTCCTTTCTGAGGCTGGAGGCAGTGGTATTAATTCCAGTCTGAGTCCAAGTCTGTGCAGAAGGCTGATGTCCCTGCTTGAAGACAGAGAGAGGAAATGCTTCCTGAGCCTTTTACTCATCTCCATCTCCTGAATTAAGTGTTAACACTCTCACAGTCACTCCAGAAATAACATGCATAGCTGGGTGTACTCTGACCTCGTCCATCTGACATGTAGAATTACCTATCACGTTTTCACTCTGCTTCAGACACTTACCGTTCAGTAGTCACCCATAATTACCTGGTATTGGCCAAGCCTGGAACACCACTCCTGTCCCCAGCTGGGGCTCGTGCCACTGAACCACATAGTGCGGCTACCACAGACCAGGGCTGAAACTGCTGTGTGAAAGCCGCAATGCCCATTGCATTTCCATTATCTGGTTGGTCTCTAAGATTGAGTCATAATTACTATGGAAGAGACTGTTGTTTCCACAGTCTTGTGAGAAGACCACAAGAATCTAGACTTTACTAATTAATGGAGCTTACTTGTTATATAAGGGGAATCTGGAATGTGGAAAATGTACTTGGACCCAGCTATCATCAGCTGGTCTATCTGTGACTTAGGGAGACCAGGGGCTTCCCCAGCGTGTCTCAACACTGGCTAGGATGGATGGGTAGAGTTGAGGCTTCTCTTCCACCCTGCTTCAGCTCTTAGACGTTGTGCCTGTATCACAGCTCCACACAGAGGATCCCTGTTAAAAGCTGCTGCCTCCAGTGCACAGGTTGAAACCCCACAACTCTCTCCTAGCTCTGTGATCCTGGAAAAAAAAATCCCTTCCCCTCTTTGGCCCTCTGCTCCCTTCATTTGCAAATTGAAGAGGCTGGACTAGACCTTGTCAAAGGCCCTTTCAGCCTCTCTACTCTGCGATTTTGTGACTTTCACCATTGGCCAAAGTGGTACTTATTAATTTTGTGAAAACTGACTAAATGACCCCCTCAAGAGTTATTCATTCTATGCAGTGACCCTATCTTAGTGAATTTTCAGCTAGCTAAAGCCAAGGTAGTCATAAAACGCCAGCAGGGCTGGCATGGGATGGGGCTAACAGTGAGATTTGCTGGTGTTTCTGTGCGATCTGTGTGAATGCAATCACATCTCCGGAATGAGAAAGGTCAGCGCCCTGTAGCTGCCCAGCCTTGCCTAGCTAAGGGGACAGGAGGGAGACTGCCACCCGCTGAACACAAGTCAGCCTAAAACACCAACGCCCTTTGCTGCTGCAGCCTAATGGCTGAGAATGTCAAATGATATTACTTTGGGGGACTGTTAAGCTCCCTTCCCTGCTCACAGCAGCGTATAAATCCCCTCATCTCGTTTGATTAATCCGAGAGACTATAGAATGTGTCATGAGGTGAGAAAACATGACTGCAATGGGGAAATTGGTAGCATTAATGAGCACGGAAGTTCTTTTCAACCCTGAATTTCCTTTTCTGGTTCCATATTGCACACAAAAGGGAGGAACCCCATGGAGCTTAGTGAATGAGTATTTTTATAAGAAGTACTATTAAGAGGTAGATATGTAAATTAAACATAGGGCTGGCAAGATGCTCAGCAGGTAAAGGCACCTGTCTCAACCCTGATGACCTGGGTTCTGTCTTTGGAACCCACATGGTAGAAGAAGGGAACCAATTCCTGCAGGCTTTCCTTTGACCTCCACGCATGTGACATGGCATGCTGGCGTGCACACACATACACACTGAAGAAAATGTAAAAAAAAAACCAAAAAAAAAATTGCTTTGTGTACTCCATATACACATAATAAAATGTTAAAACACATTATACTTTACACTCTGAATCAGAACTAATTGGTTCAGAACTCTTCAGGACCCACATTTCCAAGTCCCTGAACACACACCTGAATCTGGAGAGAGAGAGAGAGAGAGAGAGAGAGAGAGAGAGAGAGAGAGAGAGAGAGAGAGAATAGTAATAATTGTGGTTATCGCTAGCTCCTGAGATCACAAATGAGTTTTTAATTCTTTTGGCTCTTTCCAGTGGGCACATATTATATTATAATGAGAAAATGTTCTGGAAATGATGTGTTATTTTAAAATATATTTTCCTTTGTTCATATAAAGGGTGATTCTTTTTCCTAGGAAGGCAGCTGAGAATGCACTTTTTCCCTTTCTTCCACTCTAACACAGAGGAAGGAACTTGAAACAGATAACGGAGCCCTGCCTGGGAATCATGCCACTTCTTCCTTTTCAAGACCTGGGAACCCGATCGGCCTGACACGGTAAGAAGTGTGGTAATAAAGACGGCGAACCACTCCGGGGCTGGATTTCATTTCCAGTTTAATTAAATCCAAGAAACACACCTGACCTCCAGCTTTGAAGAGCTGCCTCAAAAGCCAGGTGCCCTCATCAGCTTGGGCTCACCCTGCGGTGATTGTGGGAAGGAGGCAGTAGCCAGCGGAGATGAAACGGGGGTGGGGGCAGGAAGCAATATTCCTGAGAAAGGTGTTTCATCCGCTGGGTGAGATCTGTTTGCCCTTCTACTTAAGAGGTGAACCGGGAAGCTAACCTACAAAGGCGCTGAATTGAAATTCCTCCCGTGCCCCCCCCTTGGCCCCTGCCGCCTGACCCCCTCCTGCCACCCCCTCCCATCCCTGCTTCCAGTGTTGTGGTAAATCTGGTACCAAAAAGGCACTTGGTTAGCACCAGTCCCCACTGATCCACGAGTAGGCAAGGCCTTTGTAAACTTGAGGTCCTTTCTCATCCCTCAGCCCACGTTGTCAGTTTGCAGGTTACCTGGGGTCCCTTTGTTCTATATCACAGAGGCCAGAAACTCCCTTGGTATGTAGATGAAGAGGGAAAAATCCTTGCTGTTTTTTTTTTTTTTTTTTTTTTTAAAAAAAACAAAACAAAACAAAAAAACAGTCCAGGGATTATAAAAGGAGCTGGAGGGACTATCACCACGGTTTTCCAAGTTCTCACATCCACTGATGACATAATCCAGGTGGGGAAAAGAGCAGGTAACTGTCTTAGTTCTGAGAAGGTGGGTGTCGGGAGAATGTGGTCCGTTTTATCCATGTGGAGGGAGTTCTCTGGAGACTCTTGAAGGGAGGCAAGAGGTGGGAGAGAAGGGAAAGATGTCAGGAGACTTATAGGTCATGGATTCATGGGGGACTGGAGTCTAATCCACTACAGGGAGGGTGCATCTTGGGGCCAAGGACTGGTTGATCCTGCCAGTGATTTGCTGTGGGCCATCTGTAGAGGTAGGACAGGAAGCCTTGGGGCAGCAATTTTGTTGCTGGAGTTGTTAGGGTCAGAGCCTGAGCCCTGGCAGCTCCTAACAAGCTAGGCTCAGCTGTAGTGCAGAACAGGCCATAGGCCATTTAAACAAGAAATAGTGAAATGTAGAGAAAAGAGAATTAATTGAATGTGACCACATTGCGAAGAGGAACAAAGAGGTTCAATTGTGGCCAGCCCCCCCCCCCCCCCCCCCCCCATGGCTACCTTCAGAGTCCTGGCATGCGGCTTGGGTTTAGTCAGAGGTATGTCTAACTAAGCAGTCAAGGTGTGGTCCTGCCGGTCACCAGGGTCTCAGCTTCAGTCTCTCTTGTATGGTGGACTAGCAAGTTTTCAGAACTGCTGCATGAAGTCTCTTTTCCTGGAGACAAGCTCCCCTTCTGGCTGGCACCAGACTTCAGCCTTTTCCTTCTCTCAGGAGTAGATTCCTGAGGAGATTTCTTGCAGTTTCTTGGGGGAGCATTTCAGTAGTCTGATAGCCAAAGGGAGGAACACATTTAGAATATTCATGTTAGGAAGACTGGAGTTTCTGTCAGCTAAAGGCAAGTCTCTGAAAGAAGGGACAGTTGGGAGATTATGACACCAAATACTCTAGGGGATAGTTCTACCAGCTGGTGTGTGGGCTTTGGCAGGATATCACCAGCATCCACTAATCCACAATTAATCTACACCACTCCCCTTTGGGAGTCAAGAGGACCCAGGTGCCTCCTTTCCGTTCTTCCAGTGTTGTGGAGACAGTGGCAAATGCTCCTAAAACGTGCTTATAGTTAGTTCTTTTCATTATGATTTTGGTTGCCATGCTCTGTAAAATGGGGTTAATGATAACAAGCATGGGTGTTTATGAAAGAGAGTACATGTACTGAGTTGGCACCTGCTGTATACCCTGGGGCCCTTTGTGTTACTAAGCCATGGTGGCTCCCATCAGAGGAAATGTTTTGAGTCTCCTTTTCCTGTTGTTAGTTCCTAAGGTGTGTGTGTGTGTGTGTGTGTGTGTGTGTGTGAGAGAGAGAGAGAGAGAGAGAGAGAGAGAGAATGGGTGTTAAGATTTGACTTCTTATACTTGTTCAGCTCTCAGGACGTATTTCAATGTGAATGAAAGTTCCTAGAAAGAATCATACATCACCCTGAACCTTCTATAAGACTGATTAGCTGATTAGAACTTCAGTGATTGTGAGAGTTTGGAATGTTGCAGGTACAAAGCCTAATTACAATTATCTTTATCCCCCCAAATAGCCATTGTTTTCCCTCCTCCGGGGTCTGATTTAACATGCTATGACTAACAGATAAAACCATTTGGACTGTGCTAAGTTAACAAAACCCTAATTTCCATGTACCCTAAAATTAAGAGTGTCAGACAGCCTGTGAGGCCTATAGCAGAGGTTTCCCCATTTTGTTGTAACCCGTCTACCTCATGTTTCCCCGAGTGTATTTAAAAAATTCTTCATTTATGACTTCCTTTGTTCTGCTACTATAAAAATTTCACAAAACTGCTTCCATATTGAAACGTGGTATTTGGGGTAACCTAAATCTGTGTTCCTGATCCATCTGTGACTTCTTCCTAAAACCAATCATTGATTGTGTTAATGTAAAAACACAATTTTCACCTCAAAGGGCATGAGTCAGTTTATTCTGAAGCCAGGTATGAGTGACCATGGCCCAGGAACATGGGTCTTGACTTAGGTTTGCATTTTCTTTCTTTTTTAAAGAAATTTTTTTTTATGTGTATGAATGTTTTGCCTTCATGTGTGTCTGTGTACCACATGTGTGCCTGGTGCCCACTGAGGCCAGAAGAGGGTGTTGGATTCCCCTGGAACTGGAGTTACACATGGTTCTGAGCCACCATATGGGTGCTGGCAATTGAATCTAGGTCCTCTTCAAGAGCAAACAATTCTCTTAACCACTGAGCTCTCAGATCTCTCCAACTTAGGTCTGCCTTTTCTAATGCTGTTAATGGACATGGAGTTAAGGCCACGTTATCATCTCTGGGTTTTCTACTCCACTCAGGGCTAGCGGTCAGCAGAGTTAGAAGCAGGCGCTCTCTTCATCATTCTAATGCTCATCTCTCCTCTCACTCCTTTTTAAAATATAGCCTTACCCACTTCTACCTCCACCAGGGGAAGCACAGAAGAGTCACTTGACAGCAGATAACTATGGATGAGGTGTTACTGGAGTGTATAATAACAGGCTCATCAGCAGGAAGAATTCAAAGCAAAAATCATATGACTTCCATGGCAGAATTCATAGCCAGGAGCACTAATGATTGCCAGAGTGGAGAAAAAAAAGGACAATCACACTTGGCATTAATAACAACAGCTGCCATTTATAGAACATTACCCAACACCAGTTGTATAGTTTTGATAATATTTGGAAAACTTCTGAAGGTAATTACCACTGCATTTCATGTCTAAGGAACCATTAATCATAACATTAATGGTAATTAAAGATCAAGTCATTTTTCAGGAGAATGCTACATTGCAAAAGAAAATGTTCTTTATGGGACAAAGGAGTTTTAAAAATTTAAATTTAGCAATGATGATAACACAACCCTTCATGTGAAGCTCTGTGTAGTCAGGACATTAGTACATATGATTTAAGTAGAGCAGAAGTTAGGGTCTGGATGTGCCAGTCTCTAGACCTTGCATTTCTTGTCCTATGCAATGTTAGTTTCATGAGCAAGAGCCCTCGGCCACTTCTCTCTACCACCCTCATCATCTCATCTAGAATCTTCTGCAAGCTATTCCCACTGCTGCCTTTTAGAAAGGTGCTCAGGAGTATTCTCTTGTTTTGGGTATTGCTACTCCAAACCATTCTCTCCATTCTTTCTAAGTGTTTCTTTCTAAACCAGAGGTCAGACAAGGTTCTTTTTCTGTTGGACAACTTCCCCTGTTTTCCTATTATCCAGTGTGATCATCAGTTGCTTTAGCAGACTCATTTTCATTGGTGGCCTTCATCAGTCCTTTCTTCACCAAAGTCAAGGATGGGCTTTTTGTTTGTTTGTTTTCTTTTTCAGACAGGGTCTCCCTGTAACCCCAGCTAACTTGGAGCTTCCTATGTAGACCAAGCTGGCCTTAGTCTCACAGAGATCTACCTGCCTCTGCCTCCTGAGTGCTGAGCTTAAAGACTTGTACCACCATGCCTTACAACAGGGACTATTTATTTATTTATTTATTTATTTCTATTTTATGTGTATGAGTGTTTTGTCTGCATGTGTGTAAGTGTACCTGTGTTGTGCAGTACCTGTGAAAGACAGAAGAGTGCATTGAATCTCCTGGAACTGGACTTATGGATGGTTGTTATGGATGGTTGTTAGCTACTATGTGGGTGTTGGAGATCAAACCTGGGTCTTCTGCAAGAGCAGCCAGTGCTTTTAACCACTGAGCCATCTCTCCAGCTCCCCAACAGGGACTTTATAATAACTGTTATATGTTTCCTCTATTCACATTCATTGCCTAACTGACTGATGGATTTTCCCTAAATCATTGATAAAATACTAAAAAGACAGTATGTGCCAAGTGCTGTGTACAGCTTGACAGTGACTCTTGAGGAGCTCAGTATAGCTGGAGACACAGATGTATGAAGGATAGTGCCATGCTGAAGGGCATGAATGTGATAGAGGGTACCCAATGGGAGGACAGCTAACCCAGATCCAGGGGTACTCATCTGAGAAGGCTTCACTAGGATTGAGGGTACATCAGTGAGCAAGTGTGCCATCCTTCCCCCATTACCTTCTGCCACCATCTTCCATGGCCTTCAAGAACCAGCTCATACTTTTATCTTACCCATGAAGACTCTCTTGACCTCAAGCTGTGACACTCCCCTCTCTCTTTGATTTTACAATATTTTGTGCCTTCAGGAGGGTTAATATAATATTCAGAAATCGAGAACATAGGTGTACCTTTTTGTGAGCTTCTTGGGGGCAGAAATCATGTCTGATATTGTGGGTAACACCACTGCACTGTGTAGAGTTCCTTGTTTACAAGTGGCTAACAATATCTGTTGGGTATTCCTTGAATATGGGGAGCTCTCCCTGGCATCGTTCCTCAGTCAGTCAGACTGGTCACCACTGGACCAGGAAGGTAGGCAGTTGTACAGGGGCTACGTAAAGGAAGGATGGTTTCTTAGAATCAGAAGATGTGAAATATTACTTGTCAGTAAGCGTTTATAAAATGGGCCCAAGGTGCTGTGAGGCCACATTTACAGGGCTGTTGTTGAGGATCAAAAAGGACAATAGAGGTAAACCCTCCACTACGCAGAGAAAGCCAACACATGTTTCAGGACCAAGGCTGGCTCAGGCAGTGCTGGGAGGCAGAGTTGCTTGGAGTGCCCTCCTGACATTCAAGTGGCATATCCTGCCTTCTCCTGTGTGCTCAAAATTCAGTGCCTCGGGGCACAAAAGAGAAAAGGGGAAATCAGTGTTCCTTCTTCTTTGCCTCCTGACTTGGGTATCTGTAGATGCTATAATTAGGGCCTCAGGTTACAGCTCCAATTCCAGAAAGCTCTCCATTTAATTTTACCAGGACACACACACTTTACAATGCCTGACACCTGCTCAAGCAGGCAAATAATTGTTTTGACACTCTGACAGTTATAGAGAGAATATTTTTAAAAATTTCTGAAATCTGCCAATGGGGTAATTAAAACCTAATTCTCATTTGCTAGGGAAATGAGCTCTTGACTCCCTAGTGGTGGGCAACACTTCTTTTCTTGCTTCTTATTGGCTGGCAGAAATTTAGTGTCACATCGTTGTTCCATTCCTCACTGATGGCTGATTTTGACCTCTAATGATAATACCCATCATGCACTGCATGTTTCACTTCGCCTTTGTGTTTTTTCCCTGCCACTCCCAATGCTTGAAAATAGCTTGACTTTAATCCCTTGTTATTCAGGACCTCACTTCCTTGCAGAGGGACCCTGTGGCTGGCCCATGGAAGCAGATTCAAAGTAAACCCAGGACACAAAGGATCAGTGGGAGACCTGACTAGAGGCAGGATGTCATGTTTGGGGATCAGATTTAGCAAGGGCTTTAGGAATGCTGGGGAGGATGGAGGTAGTGTGGTTTCCTTCTTTGTTGGCTGGGGCTGCTCTGCTAAGCTTGGGAGTTGAGCCCAGCTAGACAGCCTTCCATAATCCTAACCTTTCTCAAGAACACTGTCATAGTTTGGTTTCTATTGCTGAGATAAACACGATAGGCAAAAGCAGCTTGGGGAGGGAAGAGTTTATTTGGCTTAAAGTTTATCATCCATCATTGAGGGAAGCCAAGGCAGGAGCTCAAGGCAGGAACCTAGAGACAGGAACTGAAGCAGAGACCATGGAGGAATGCTGCTTACTGCCTTGCTTCCTCTGGCTTGCTCAGCTACCTTTCTTACACAGCCCACACCCACCTGCCTAGGGATGGGACTGCCCATAGTGGCCCAGGCCTTCCTATATCAATTAGCATTTAAGAACATGCCCCATAGACATGCCCACAGGTCATTCTGAGGGAGGAAATTCCTTAGTTGAGATTCCCTCTTCCATGGTGTCTCTAGTTTTTGTCAACTTGACAAAAACTAATCAGCACAGACTCTACAGAGCTTCCATTTTATTCCTGTCATGTTATGGATGAGGAATCCAAGGCTTGTGTTAGGGAAGGAGCCTGTCTTTGGTCATGCAGCTCAAAGATGTTCCATTCTCTAGTCGACAGAAAAATATTCAGGTATCTACTAAATGTCAAAGGTTCTTTTTGCAATCCTACCCTGACTTGAGAAGGTGAATAATGAAAATGCCCCTAGGATGTTTCATGTCCTCCTACTAAACCTTGCCTCTTCACATGCATCAAACTGACTGAGATTCACAGAATACTGGACCTCGGACTTGTCCATTTTACAGATGGAGAAACTGCAATCCCAAGAGGTGATGTGGCCTGCTCAAAGTCATGTGACTAGTAACTGGGTCAGGGCAACCAAGGACTATGAGGTAGTCCACACTTGGGTGATCGTACTGGGCTTCTCAGGACTGTGGAGAAAGTCCATCAATGTACTTGAAAGCAACCTAGAGAGACAAGGCTTTGCTAACTACATTTTCCTGTCAGACAAAGGCTGGTGCCCAGGGGAAAGGGAAGTGGAGAGCTGGGTCATCTATTTTCTATTTTCTAGGTCTAAGGTTATTCTCTGAGTGTAACCATCCTGGAAGGAATGAAGATATTCTAAAGAGACACCCATGCACCTCCTTTTGGCTATCAGACTCTTGAAATAATGGATCCTGTCCTAGTTAGCTTTAACTGTCAACTCAACACACCTGGACTCACTTGGGAATGTAGTCTCAACTGAGGGATTGTACAGATCAGTCTAACCTATGGTCATGTCTATGGGGGATTGTCTTGATTGTTAATTGATTTTGGAGGGCCCAGTCTACTGTGGGTGGCACTATTCCTTTGGCAGATGGTTCTGGGCTTTAGAAGAAAGCTAACTATCCATGAGCTTGTGAGTGAGCCAGGAAGCAGCATCCTCTAGGGTTCCTGCTGTACTTCTTTGACTATATACTGAGTTCCTTGGTCAGAGGTAATGTGGTATGGACAGCAAGCAGCAAGTGCTTACCACATAAACATGAGAACTACATAGAAGCTAGGTGGATGTGGTGAAGGTCTGCCTTCAAATTCCTGCCTTACGTTCCTGTCTTGACTCACTTCCGTGATAGACCATGACCTGGAATTCTAAGTCAAATAAACTTTTCCTCTCCCAGTGTTACTTTTGGTCTGGATAATGTTATAGCAATAGAAATGGAAGTCAGACATTGACTGAGACAGCGTCTTTCACTGAACCCAGTGCTCATCAATTTGGCCAGGCTGCTTAGCCCGCTTGCACCTGGGGATCCCCCATCTCTGCCTCCTGAGTGCTGGAATTATAGGTGGGGCACCATGTCCACCTGGCTTTTATGGGGTACTGAGGACCCAAACTCTGGTCCTATGCTTGTCCAGCAAGCACTTTATCCATAGAGCCATCTCCCTAGTCCTTACATTACTAATTTCTAAAAGTATATTTTAGACAAATTTCACTTGCTAAAAGATGTAAGATGAAATTAGAAACCCTGAATCACTACTCTTTCCACTGCTTGGCCTCTTTCAATGACATCATTAAGCATCATCAAGGATTACTACCTTTTTATTCTATTCTATAAACACATGTAAGGCTCCCCTGCTTACCCATAGCTTAAATTAAAAGAAACTCAAGCACCAATGCAATATTCTCATAATTTGATGTTACTAATTCTAACACCAAGCAGAGTGATTTGCTGCTACTTAGAGGAGGAAAGTAAGTAGTTATTACAAGCATGCCTTGCTTAAAGATACCACCTTTCAATGCTCAGAGTTATGTTAATTTGCTTCATATTGCTACTTGTATTTCTTTCTAAAGATTTTTGTCTTGTGTAAATAGTAGGGAAAAAACAATTGATCCTTCTCCCCTCTTCTGTCAGTTAGCAGACCCAGGCCATTCCTGGGAGGTCATGACCCTCAGGGAAGTGCTGTCTGCAGCCAGTTGATTCTAGAGCATTTGATAGTTAAAGGCTCATGACTGTTGCAGTCCCATCTTGCAGAAAGTCTTTGTGTATGTGTATGTGGCTTTTATTGTATGCATGTGTGGTACATGTATGTGTACATCCATGTGTGCACATGTGGAGGCCAGAGGAGGATGTCAGGTGTTTTTCTTCATCACTTTCTACCTTACTGTCTTGAGACAGAGTCTCTCACTGAATCAGAAGCTCCCTGTTTAGGCTAAGCTGACAGGCCAGTGAGGTCTGAAAGTCTTCCAGATCTTCCCCCAACCCCAATGCTAGAGTTGCAGTCATGTACAGGCATGCCTGGCTTTTTACATGAGTGTTGGGAATTCAAACTCAGGTCCTCATGTTTGCAGAAGTATCTTCTTTACCCACTGAACTATCTCTCCAGCACTTGGCAGCAAGCATTCCCTGGAGAGGCCATGACAGTACACCTCAGTGTCTAGTACAGTGGTGATTTATGCTCTTCAACCTGCTGTCTTCTCTCTCTTTGAGCTTTAGGACATCCTTTTCCTTGGTATTAGGGTTATTCCTATGACATAGCTATGTGGAGGGCATAGTGCTCTTCCTCTGTGTGGGTGCAGCCCTATGCCACAGAGCCCCGCTGAATGAGGAAAATGTGGGCTAGATTCAACCTCCATGCACCATTTTGGTTGGGTGCTGTTGTGGGGAGGGCAGTCTATACACTCAGAGGTGTGACTGCTTCCTGTACTGACTGTCCATACTTATTTTCGCTTAGCATCTGGTGTGGCTTTGAGCCCAAGAGTTTCAGACTTATTTTCTTTTGAGACAAGATTTCACTATGTTGCCCTGGCTGGCCTAGACCTCAATATGTAGATCATCAGGCTGGCCTTAAACTTATATTTGCTACCTGAGTATTGGAGTTACAGGCATGGGCCACCACACTCAGTAAGACTTACTTTAATTTGGGGGAATTTTCTACCTTACTGTTGTTGTTTATAAGTTCTGTGGGTTCTGACAATTAATAAGCTTCTCTCAAAGGTACAGGGCCATGATCATGCTGATAGATAAGCTTCCTCTTCTCACACAGCATGCTCAGCCCGTTTGTGTGCCTGGTACACAGTTTCCTCTATTCCAGAACATAGTTCCACGTGTTCGTTGTCTTTTGGTTTTAGTGCTAATCGTGGATTCATTAGTATTTTGACTTCCTTATTACAATCACTGGGGTTTTAGTTGGGATGTTTATGGAGTGTTCAGGAAGGAAACTCCACATTCTGAGTCTTCTGTGTTGAACAGAAGGCTCCTATGGTATTCCGAATAATAGTTGACTGGAAATAGCCATGGCTTCTAATTGTAAAGAGGGAAGGGGGGATGTATCCTGAAACTATTTGCTTCTAGTAAGCACACTCTTTTTTTTTTTTTTAATCTAGGATATATGATTATTTGGCATTCATGTCTAGAGGTTACTAGATACTATGGAGAGTCAAATGTCACCCATCTCAGGCTGCCATATTGTTTGAAGATATTTTGCTGCACCTTCTGTTGTTACTTGTATGCTGGCCCACTTGGAAGTGGCTCATCTATCCTGAGGAAGAGCCACCAGAAAAATGGAAAGACTTAAATAACTTCTTTCACATTTTGTAACTCTTTTTACAGAGACAATCTTATACAAACAATTAAATACATTTTGTGCACAATTTCTCCAAGCAAGTTGCTCTAATAAAGATACAAATAATCTATTTCTAGCAGGATGCTCAAATTAGACTCATATATTGACTCTTTTTCACTTCTTTCTACAAATGTACAAATCATGAACTGGATTGTGTGCCCCCCACTCCTCCAAGAGTTCCTATGTTGAAACACTGATTGTATTTAGAGATGGACTTTTACGGAGGTAATTCAGGCTATATAATGTCATTAGGACTGGTGCCCTTTTAAAAAAATATTTAATTTAGTAGTTTTATTTTATGTGTATGAATGCATGTAAGTAAGTGTGCCCATGTTGTGCAATGCCCACTGAGGACAGAAGAGGCTATCGGATCCCCTGGAACTGAAGTTACGGACAGTTGTTAGCTGCCATGTGGGTGCTGGGATTTGAACCTGGGTCTTCTGCAAGAACAGTCAGTGTTCTTAACCACTGAGCCGTCTCTCCAGCGCGGACTGGTGCCCTTTTAAGAAGTGGAAGACAGAGGAGAGAAAAGGCTGTGTGGGGACACAGTGAGATCCTTCACAACTGGGGGTGGGAGGCTTCAGGAGACACTAAGCCTACCAACACCTTGATCTTGAATTCCAGCCTCCAGAACTAAGAGAAAATAAATTTTCATTGTCAAACCACTGAACCTGTGGTGTTCTGTATTGGTAATCTGAGCAAACTGATTCACAGCCTTAATCTTTTCTGGGAAGAGGTGTGTGTGTGTGTGTGTGTGTGTGTGTGTGTGTGTGTGTGTCTTGTGTAGAATCTGTTTTAACCAAATCTGAATTTACAATTATTTCTGACCTTTAAAAAGGACCAAGATGATGTAATTTGGCATGTCTGGTTTAATTATTTTTTATGCTGGTCATGAACTGAGCTTCACAGAGAGAGCCTGGGTATGGAGAGCTGTTGTATTTCCATCTCTGGACTCATTGTTTAGAGGATGCAGAAAATCTGGAAGACATGGCCTGTGTCTTCAAGAATTACTTCCTCTAGGGTAATTAGCTAAATGGTGTGGGTGTACTCACTCGTGAGTGGGCATAGTAGGCATATCCATCAAGTGCATGGCTGTTCTAAGGTCTGAGAAAAACCTGGAGATGGGAGATGCTATTCCAGTTGAATGACAAACAGGTTAAACTGTTTCTGAGAGGCTGAAACGTTGGATGAGCTTTTATTTCATAGTTTTTAGAGAACAGAGCTCCCAAGGTATTAGCATCCCTTCACAACTGTCCAGTCTTCAGTGCTGAGCCTCCTCTTTGTCGCTGTTTTCTGTGCTTCATTTCTGTTCCTTCTTTATCCTGCTTCCACGCTGTGATGAAATACCCGACGAGGCAACCTAAGGAAGGGTTTATTTTGGCTCATGGTTTGAGGGGATACAGCCCATCATGGTGGAAAGGCTTGGTGGAGGCAATGTGAGGTGGCTGGTCACCCTGCACTTACAGTCAGGAAGCAGGGCCTTAAGAAGGCTAGAGCTGGTTTTTTCCCTTTTGCATTTGTATTCAGTCCAGGACCCCAGCAGATGGAATGGTGCCACCCACATTCAGAGTGGGTCTTCTTCCTCAGTTAATCCTCCCTGGAATCTCCCTCAAAGACATGCCCAAAGGTGTGTCGCCTGGGTGATTATAAATCCAGTCAAGTTGACAATGAAGATCAGCCATCACATCCAGTGAATAGGCTCTAGTGACCAAGACCCGCTCTTCTATCTTATATGTGGCCTTAAAACAAGTTATGTACCCACTTTATTGCTGAGGACAGTTGTGGTTCCTATGGAATACATAAAGTACTCAGCCTTAGTTAGCAAATATGCATCAAATATCAGGTATGTCTCGAAGGTACTTCCTTACCTTTAAGGAGCAACTGAAGCTTTTAACCCCCGTTCAGTCCCTTCTTCCCCTGGACCCCCAGAGCACTGCCATCTTTCTCTTTCTCTTATCCCATATCTCACATTATATTATAATGCTTTGTTCATCCTTCCATAGTGGCTTAACCTACGAGACTCCCGTAATTCTACAGTCTAACAATCCTATAAATCCTTTTATTTACATTTTGTTGTGATTTCAGCTTGTTATAAGTGTTTCACACATAGTAGGTGTTCAAAGACCACTGTAGATTGTATACTTTAGACAAGTTACTCTTCAGCTTAGGAGTGAAGCAAACAGGAGAATGAAAGAGGAAAAAAAGAAAGGGGGATAGAATGCAGGCAAGGAGGACGTGAGCTTTGTGATATTCGATTGTGTGCAGGGAATTGATGATTATAAAGTATCTGTTGTGATCAGACCCCCTGAAAATTGGCAGGTGAATGAAATTCCATTTGGGAAGGCTGGTGTTCTTGAGAACGGATGGAGGGCTGCATTTCCCATCAGCCTCCATGTTATTTTGGCTCTGCTTACAAGTAGCTGTTAATGCCTGACCCTCAGCACTGCAGAACCCAATATCCTCCCAAATGTCATCTTCCACCTACCTCAAATGTATTTCCTCAGACTAAATCCCTGACTTTCTCTCAATCTACTGGGATGAATGTGCAATTATTTTTTGGCTCAGAGAACATACTTTTAAGACACAACTTTGGAAAAAAATTCCAAGGCGTCATTATCACACACCTAGAAGAAATCTTTGCTTTGCAGATTAGTTGCATATGACATGAATCTTTAAAATTGCTTGGTTTATGTGACGGCTCTGGGAGGGGCTGGGGATCTTTTTCTCCTTCATGAAGGAGATGGGTCACACTTCCACTTAGAGTGAATTTGATTTAAATGCCATCACTAAGAAGCTGCTAAACTGGCTCAGGAGGCTGTGAGACTCAAAGCTGTTCTGCTTAAATCTCCAAGGATGGGCTGGGGAGATAGTCCAGGCAGTAAAGTACTTGCCAAATAAGCACAAGGACCCAAGTTCAATCCTCACCACCAATATAAAAAACGAGGCATGATGGTATGTGCTTGAAATCCTAGTGCTAGGGAGAAAAAGACAGGCCCATCCTTGGGTCTCACTGGTCAGCCCAGGCTAGGCAAATCAGTGAATTCCAGTTTCAGTGAAAGACCCTGTCTCGAGAAAATAAGCTGGAGAGTGATTGAGAAGATTATCCAACATCGTACACATGTACATAAGGTAAGTGCACCTGCACATGTAGATAAAACCAGTAAGCCCAGAGGGTAGGCATCTGAAGAGTGATGCAGTGGGCGCTGATGCTGTATATATTGCAGTTGGAACTACTGGCTTTGGCTCCAGAGCCTCTGATGGGCAGCACTGTTCTTGTTCTCAGCCACTAGTGCAGTAACAGTGGCCATACTGGTAGATTCTGGCAATGGAGATGATGTCTGAGAATGATAATTTTGATGGCTAATCTTGGTTGTCAACTTGACATACCTGGGAAGAGGGAACCTCAGTTGAGGAACTGCTTCTATCAGCCTGTCCTGTGGATGTTTGTGGGACATTTTTTTATTGCTAATGGTGTAGGAGGGCCCAGCTCAATGGTGGGCAGTGCCATCCCTAGGCAGGTGGGCTTGGGCTGTATAAGACAGCTAGCTGAGCAAGCCAAGGGAAGCGAGCCAGTAAGCAGCATTCCTCTATCGTCTCTGCTTCAGCTCCTGCCTGTAGGTTTCTGTCTTGAGTTCCTACCCTGACTTCCTCTGGTGAAGGTGGTTAGTGTTTTTATCATAGCAACAGGAAACCAAACTAGGACAACATTGGTGGTCATGACAGGGTTGATGATTGATTGATTGACTTGTCTCTCCACAGCCTCAGAGTTAGTAAAGGTCATATAGGTGACAGTCAGTTTGTAAACTGTCAGTCTCAAAACAAACATAAGGGATGATTTCTGTAATTCGAGGAGTTACTTGGTCATTTTGTCTCTGTGTGTATGCATGTATATATTTGCATGGGTATGAGGATATATGTGTACAAGTGCAAGTGCATGCATGTAGAAGACAGAAGTCAACATCAGGTGTCTTTCTTGATGGAGGATAAATACGGGACATAAATACTGATGGATACATATTCCTGGTGTACTTTTTCAGTGGCATAGTATTCAGTAAGGAAAAGGAATGGATTAATTAATCAGCATGAACAGATTTCACACTTCATAGTGAATATATGCTGATTTCATTTTCAGAACATTCTACAGCAGGTGAAAATGAATCTGTAGTTAGAAATGTTGGTACTGCGTGTTGCCAGAGATAAGGGGATAGCCTATAGATGGGGTCTGGGGACATTTTGACATAATGGGATGCTCAAAATGATCTTGATTTCAGGGAAGTCATCATACAGGATGTGTTAATTTGCCCAAAGTTATCAAATTATTACTTAAAACATACATTTTAGATGGGCATGGTGGCACACACCTTTAATCTCAGCATTCGGGAGGCAGAGGCAGGCATATCTCTGTGAGATCAAGGCCAGCATGGTTTACATAATGAGTTCCAGGACAGCTGGGGCTACAAGGAGACCCTGTCTTAAAAAGACAAAAAACCCAACCAAAACAAAACCCCATAAAACCCATACATTTTATTATATTTAATAACTTATTATATTTATTATTATATTTAAACCTTTAATTTATTAAAATGAATATTGGAAATACAAAAATAAAAATATTAAATCACTATGAATATTGTGTGTGTGTGTGTGTGTGTGTGTGTGTGTGTGTGTGCATGTGCGTGTCCCACCTGCCAATGTGGAGGCCAGAGGAGGACATCGGTTGTCCGGCTCTGTCACGCTCCATCTTATCTCCTTGAGACAGGGTCTCTCACAGAACGTGGAATTTGTTATTTTTCAGTTGGACTAGCAGTCAGCAAGCCCCAGCCATCCTCCTGTCTCCACTCATATCACCAAACACTGGGGTTACAGACGCACAGTGACCACGGGCGGGTTTTTACATGAATGCTGGGGATGTCCTCATGCTTGTACAGCAAGCACTCTTACCCAGTGAGCCATCGCCCCAGTCCTATGCTGAATATCTTTGTACTTGAGAGCAAGCTCTATTTCTTAGGACAATTTCCTGTTTTTTTCTCCTCTAATTCCATGAAACCATAAGGAGTAGTATTATTTTGCTATTAAAACGGAATACATGGACATGTATATTTAAGTAATAGGATTCCTGAAGGAGACTGAAATAAAAATATTTCAGCTTCTTTGCTAGAACTATTTTGTTGGGGGCTTTTCAAATACTAGTAAGGTCTGCTCTGCCTAAAAATCTGGAACTCTCAGCAAGCAGCTTCTTGTATGTTGGCAGCCGTGAAGAAGACTGTGCTGTGTCAGTTTTCCCAAGGCCAATCTCAACTTCTCTCCTTCCTCCTTCCTTTGGCTTTTTTATGAGGGGGAGGAGCCACAACCTGTTGGTGGCGGATGCTTGGGAAGTACCACATCCTCTCCACCACTTTTACTGACAGCTCCAGGTGTCAGCCACCAAGGGTGAGAGTGGAGGTAGGTCTGTTTCCTCTAGATACATCAAAGGCTGTTAGCTGCAGGCAAGCAAACTTAAATCTGAGATGAGGTTAATTAATGTGGAGTGTCTCCACATAGTAGCTGCAGCCTCCCACTCCTCTAGTGGGGAAGCTCCTTTTGTGAGTTGCTTAGGTCCCGCACCTTCCTTGTCAAGGGCCTCCAGCTCATGGATACAAGCTTTGCTGGTATTGCTTCCTTCTTGACCTTACTTTATACCCACTCGAATAAGCTGGCTGCTCCCAAGTCCTTGCCTCAGCTCTGTCTTTGAGAGAAATCTTGCACAAGTACTAAAAATGCACTATGGGTATTGTTCCTCCTTTAAGATAGGGTCTCATGTAGCCCAGACTAAGCTTGAACTTGCTATTCAGGTAAGAGTGGATGACCTTGAACTTCTAACCCTTGTGTCCCCACCTCCAGAATGCTGGGATTGCAGGTGTGTACCATCACAACCAGTTTCATGGAATGCTAGGGTTCAAACCTGAGGCTGTCCATCCGGCCGCTGCCCGATCCCAGACCCCAAGGCCGGTGAGGAGACTGTGTCAGCGGAGCCACATTCAGACACAAGAGACAGGTTCAGTGATGCAGATGTATTTTATTGAGGAATTTACAAGCTTATATAGGGTTTCTGGACCAAAGGATCCAACGACTATGCCATATATGGGCAGCCCTGGTTCTGGTAAATCATGTGACCATGGCTATTGTTATGCCCATGTGCTGCAAGCTGTAGATAAACTGCAACCTGGAATTTCAAGGGGTGGTGACTAGGGAGTGGCGAGCCTTAAGCATCAGCCCTTGCCAAATGGAGTGATAATCACAAGGCGTTCCTTGTGGCTCCAGTGGTCAGGCCATTGCCTCAGGCCTGCTGTATGGCTGTCATTAGGATTTCCACTCTAGGCTCAAGCCTGTCTCCCACAAAAACCCAGAGCTTTGTGCATTCTAGACAAGCACTCTACCAACTGAGCTATAACCCCAGCCCTAAGCTGAGCTTTTTTTTCTGGTGTTCTCTGAACTTCTTCCTCCCCTCTACCCTTGACCCTCTTCTTTCCAGGACCCCAGTGAAAACTGTGTTGGCCACCTAAGCACCCACTGTAAATCCTTCTCTGTCAACCTTACTCTGTCAAGTAAATTGTATTGTGAATTGTCCTGTGCTGTCTGTGCTTGTTGGGAGTGGACTTTGGGGACAAGGTCCCCTTGTCTATAGCTAACACACATTCATCTCCTGTCCCCAGGACTCCTTGTCCTGTAAAAGGGAGGAAGGAGGCCGGGCGTGGTGGCACATGCCTTTAATCCCAGCACTTGGGAGGCAGAGGCAGGCGGATCTCTGTGAGTTCAAGGCCAACCTGGTGTACATAGTGAGTTCCAGGACAGCTGGGGCTACAGGGAGACCCTGTCTCAAAAAGACCAAAAAATAATCTTTGGGGCTGGAGAGATGGTTTGGGGGTTGGAGAGATGGCTCAGCAGTTAAGAACTCTTGCTGTTCTTCCAGAGGGTCTGAGGTCCATCCCCAGCAGCCACATGGTTGCTGACAACTGTCTGTAACCCCAGTTCCAGGGGAATCTTATGCCCTCTTCTTGCCTCTGAGAGGTGTTGCACTTACATATATGCAGGCAAAACACTCATACACATAAAAAATAAAAATGAAAAAACCAGAATCATTGAACCCTTGAGAACCTCTAGAAGGTAAACCATTTCCAACAGTGGTGGCCTAGTTTGCTTTCTATTGCTGTTATGAAACACTGACCAGAACCAACTTGGGAGGAAAGGGTTTAATAAACCCCAGTGGCTTACACTTGTGTATCACAGTCCATCACTGAGGAAGTCAGGCAGGAATTCAAAGGCAGGAACCTGGAGTCAGGAACCAAAGCAGAGACTATGAAGGAACTCTGCTTACTGGCTTGCTCCTCTGGCTCGTCCAGCTACTTTCCTTATATAGCCCAGGCCTTCCTTCCCAGGAACAACACTGCCGACAGTGTGCTGGCTGCTTCTACATCAATTAACAATAAAAAATGTCTCACATGCCCACAGGCCAGTCTGGTGGAGGAAATTCCTCAACTGAGGTTCCATCTTCCCAGGTGACTCTAAGTAGAGGTTAGTACGAGAGGTTTCTATTGCTTATGATCTAAAAATGCATGTGCAGTGGGAACAGAGAGCCAGGAGCACATCTATGGAGAGAATGCTCTGTCTGGGAATCTCTCAGTGGGAACTCCAGTATGACTATAGAGGGGTTTCTCTAGCTGATTTCTGCTGAATGTTGTATTTGCCTAATTTGATTATGTTTTGTTATCTGTCTGCTTCTTGCTTGTCATTCTTTTACATTTGCTTGCTACGTATATAATAAACCCACTTATTTGAAAGCAGAAGTCCAGTTATTGTACATCATTCTCAAGATAGAACCTCTTCATTCTGGTCCCCTAGGTTACCACCCTTATCCTGCTGATCCAAGGTTGTTTTCACCTCTAACTGCCTCTAGCATTTTCAAATCAGCACCTAAGGGTGCTGACAGGGTGTGGACCTGCCTGTGGGCTCCTGTGGGCAGAAGCTGCATGTGTGCTTCTCAGCATTTTATCTGAGTTTTGTCACAGAGCTCCCAGTAGACAGTTGATGAATAGCAGCAAAGTCATTCTTCTGGATGAAAGCACAGGCCCAGAGGGAAGCCATTACCTCTCCCAATGCTTTCCTTGCAGCTCATCTTCCTGTTCCTGTTCCTTGACACTAAGCTGGCATTTGCAGCCAAATCCACCTGAATTTTCTCTCTAGTGGAGATGGAGATGCAGTGTGCCCTCCAGATCTCAACCCTGATTGGATGTAGCTGCAGGACTCCAACAGGAACTACGATAGCAGGGAGGGGCTACTTCCTCACACTGTTCTGCCCTTTGATTTGCTAAAAACCAAGATACTCTTTTGCAGGCTTGGGGCTTTATCAGAGTTCTGGGGTGTACCCTCTTGCTCTCACTAGGGGAGCAAACAGCAGAGTGAGACCTGGAAGAATATCAAAGCATTTGGCCACTTGAGGATCAGTCACTGGTTCCTCCATATACTGTGGAGTCCCTGTTCAACTTCCTTGTACACAGTTTTCTCATCAGTGAGAGAAGAAGAAGAAAAACTATCTTAGCATCATTTCAAGGCTCAGATGGAATAACAAACTTAATATGCCTTCTCAGTTGGGCATGGTGTTGCACATCTGTAGTCCCACCACTCAGGAGGTTGTGGTAGGAAGATTGTCTCTTCTAGGGCCTCCATAGTGAGACCCTGTCTCAGGAAAAACAAACCATCAGATGAATGTTCAGCTTTACTGTCTATGTAGTATTTTGGTGGTGTGGTGAAGTCAATGGATTCCTTAGAACAATTGCTTTAAACTTGGAAAACAAAATATGTAGATTTACAAAGGAAATGGATTATAATATAGTTATCAAGTTTTTAGTAAAAAAAACACATTGTGTTTGGGGCTAGAGAGAAAGCTCAACAGCAAGAACACTTGTAGAGGCAAAGGACTTGCTGAGGAGACTGACCCTCCTTTATCCCTATAGAGTCAAGAACAAGTGAACTGAAGGAAACAGAACTCCATCACTTGTTGATTCCTTGAATTTGAATTTCATTTTACTCTTTGCAATATGGTTTCTTCTGTAGCCACAATTCCTTTGGATCCTCAGAGTGAGCCAAATAAGAGGGAAGGATGCTCATAATCATCATCAATAGTGAAGTGATGGTCAAATGAAGTGATAACCTCTTGGCCAGCAAGTCAGCAAGTGACTGAGCTGGATTCAAAATCCATATCAGAGCTGGAGAGTGTGCTCAGGGGTGTGCTGCTGTTGCAGAGGACCTGAGCTCAGTTCCCAGCACCCACATGATGGTTCACACCTGCCTGTAACTCCAATTCCAGGGAATCCAATGCACTCTTCTGGCCTTCACAGACATTGCATGCACATGGTGCACACACATACATACAGGCTCACACACATACACGTAAATAAAAAAAAATCTTTAAAAAATTTGTATTAGAAGCTGGGTGTGGTGGTACACATCTTTAATCCCAACACTTGGGAGGCAGAGGCAGTCAGATCTCTGTGATTTCAAGGCCAGCCTGGTCTATATAGTGAGTTACAGGTCAGTCAATGTTATATAATGAGACCCTGTCTCAAAAAAGATTTTTTAAAATATTAGAACATAATTTATATTTATTTGTTCATGTACTAAATTTTAAGTCAGGGGTCTGATCCCTGCTATAATTTTGAGGTAATGAAGCACATAAATGAGAACTTGATTGATAGAATACTGTAAGAAAAAGTACTTATTTTTATAGCTGACAACATCACGTTCTGGATTTGTAGTCTACATTTGTAAATTAAAATGAAAAATGTTAAAGATTAGTAAAAATTAGCATGAATGTTATTCCCTTCCGGAATCCCAACTTCTTGTCTATCAAAAGACATAGGGCTGGGGACATGGCTCAGTGGGTAAAAACACTTGCCACACCAGCCTGATGACCCAGAGCCCATGTGAAAAGCAAGATGCAGTGGCATGCATCTATAATCCAGTGCTCCTACAGTGAGATGAGAGGTGGAGACAGGAGAATGTGCTGGAAGCTTGTGGGCTAGCTAGACTGGAGTATACTGCACAGCAGAAACAACTAGAGAGGCCTCATATCAATCATGGGGAAGGTCAGAACCAATTCCTGAAAGCTGTTTTCTGATCTCCACATGTGGGCCATGGCACACACCTGTATGCACCCATATGTGCACACACACACACACGCACACACACAGCAGACAGACACTGCCTAGTGGTGCAAGGTCCTAGGCTTTCGTTCCACAGCGCTGCAAACAAACAAACATTGAATACTTGAGAGGTTAATTCTTCTGATCGAACCTTTCTGTCTCCTGATTTCTTTCTGATTTCTTCTCTCTAATGTTTCGTCAGCTCTTGCATCTGAACGAGTCATGGCTTGGGAACTGCTCTGACCTCGGGAATTTGGCCTTTGTGTTTGGTAAGTCTATACTTCTTTACTTTCATTCGCAAAAGCTTTTCTCACTGTGGAAGAAACAGGAAGAATTTTAGCACAGAGACAAGGTAGGCCTTCAACTTCCAGGGAGAAATTGCATTATGAAGAGCAGATGCAACCCTGTAGGCTGCTGTCCAGAATCAGCCATGGCCTTGGTTACAAACCTAGAGAGCACAAAAGCCCAGGGGAGTACGGCACTGTTGTTTGGTCCCACCTTGGTTTCTGCTGGGTTCTTGATGTGCTCGAGCAAAAACCCTTTGTGTGTTTCGTCCCAAGTTTGTGTGCAGTGAAGTCATGTGGTAACTAGAAAGGTACATGGTGCGAGCATTTAGATCCTAGGAGCCGGCATACTCTTCCCACCAGGGCTTCTCATGTCCCACCTGCAGCTCACTGGAAAGTCCATTGTGATAAAATTAGTCACGGTCCCTGTGACTTCTGTCTAGGGCAGCTCTTATAACTCAGAAAGGAACTTCACACATTTTCAGTGAGTCCTGATATGTCAGCAAAATCAACATATTTTCTCTTTGCAAAACTGTTTCAAAGGATCTCTTCCCCACTCAGTGAGAGGGTTTTCCTTGATTTTCTAAGAATCAGAGTGATTCAGGTAGAAGTCCTCACAACCTGTGAGAAAATATTCCAGAACCAGGTGACTTAGCCCAGTTACACCAACAGGAAGGTTGAGCAAGGATCACTAAACTCTTTCTTAGTGGGTTAGAGAATAAACTTTAGGTTTTACAAGCTAAGATGTAACACAGAGCTATTTTGTAGGCACCCATATAACTATTTAAAATGTGGCCATATAAAACAGGCTGAGCTTGTTACCTATGAATAAATATAACAGTTGGCATTGGATTGTGGGTTACAATTTTCTGACCTCTCTATAGAGGACTGGCGTTGGGGATCAGAGGGAAGACAAGGGAGTCAGGAAAAGATGATGAAGGACAAGTCTCAGATCGTGACTCTGGGAAGGAAAGCGAGATGGAGAGGCTGGAAAGAATTTAAATGACTAATTGAATATGATATATATGTATGTATACATATTGTATATACATATATAATTCAAATACATGGAGCCTATCAAATCACCACTGATCTATCTTTTCCAGTTGACTTGGCTTGTCTGAGAGTCTCTCTCAGAAGTCCTTTCTGCTTAAATATGCTTGAGAAGGGAGGGGCCTAGTGTATCTGGTCCATTTCTGGGTCTTCCTGAAGCCTTTGAGTTATTTCCTGAGCCTGATGAGCTTCCTTACAGGATGGAATGTCCCACTTCCCTTAGAACATCCTGTGTCTTAATGAACTTCCCTCCAAGATGGAAGATTTTACCTCAGAGGAAATTGCTACATAACATCAGGGCAGGGAGACAGGGAAGAAAAGATCAATAGAACATTGAAGTTTGGATGCAGGACTCCATGGAGCCTAGTCCTAAACTGTGGGCACCTGGCTGGTGCTGGTGTTTCCGAAATGCTCCTGGTAAGGATAGACCTAGAGATTTGGGGAGAAAAGAACCCAGAATGAAGTGCGGTTACTCGTTTGAGGAGCCACTGTTGAGATGACATTGACAGGAACAGGAAACAACTGGGGCAAATCCCCCATCTTTCCTCCAACCTCACAGCCTCCTTCTGAGACCTTTATTGGAAGATCCCATCAGGAAGTCAGATGGCAAAGGAGAAATATTACCCATGGAGTTCTGCTCAGCATCAGAACAGAGAACAGAGGGTGGGTGATTATGTACACTGAGACAATAGCTTCTTGACTTTGAATGAATGCCTATAGGCTCCAAGTATTTGAATATTTTGTCCCACTTGGTGATCCTATTTGCAGATATCTGGGAAGTGTGTGGCCTTGTTGGAAGAAGTTTGTCACTGGGGCCAGGATTTGAATGTTCATAGCCTTGCCCCATTTCCAGGTTCTGTCTCTGCTCCCTGTGCCTGCGTGGATGTGAGCTCTCAGCTTTCTGGTCTGCTGCCTGTACTGCCACACCTCCCTGCCATGATGGACTCTTATCCTTCTGGAACCATAAGCCCAATAAACTCTTCCTTCTATAAGGTGCCTAGGTCATGGTGTTTCAACACAGTAATAGAAAAGTAACTAATACACTGACTATTCCAGATCCCAAAGGAGTCAATTTCCAAATGGCCAGTGTCTGGGTGATTCAAGAAGTTCTTCCTCCTTTCAAAGGCTAGACCAGTCTCTCTCTCTCTCTTCCACTCTCTCTCTCTCTCTCTCTCACACACACACACACACACACACCACACACACACACACACACACACACACACACACACACACATATTTTTCCCCCTTTGGATAACAGAATCTGTTCATTTGAGTAAGGAAATTCATGACTTTGATTGCATCGCTCTTATAATTCAGAAAGGCTTAAATAAAGAGAAGAGATATTTTGGCAAAGAGCAAAACTATCTGGCAACTTGCTCTAAAGGGATTTTCAGTGTCCCCAGATTCATCTGTTCCTAATCCTGTGATTATGTACTTCTATTTTCCATTTTAAGTACCAGGATTAAGAGGGCTGCCTTAACTTTTGGTTGCATGATTGGTGAACAATTGGGCATGATGGAGCTCTGTGCTGAAACTCAGGTACAATGCAGGAATGATAGAGGCATCCTGTTTTTCCAATGCCCTCCTGTCCTGAGGAAATTGAGGTGTCCCAAGTTCTCTCTTTAGATGTCGCAGTGATCACTGTGACTGGATTGATTTTTTTAAAAAAGGGATGATATTGCTTCAATGTGGAAATCTGACTTAGGGCAAGGTAAGCAGTTTGAGAGAAGGGGATAGCGGGTTTATATATATA
>NW_008338883.1:595465-617626 GCF_000622305.1 Nannospalax galili | reverse complement strand
ATATATTTTTTAAAGATTTGCTGTTAATTTTATGCATATGCTTATGTGTCTGAGTGTAAGTATGTGTACTGTGTGTGCACATTGCCACAGAGGCCTGAGTAGGGCATCATATCCCCTGGAACTGTAGTTACAGGCAGTTGTGAGCTCTCATACGGGTGCTGGGAACTGAGCTCAGGTCCTCTGTAAGAGCAGGGCACCCCCGAGCCATCTCTCCAGCTCTGATGTGGGTTTTGAATCCAGCTCAGTCACTTGCTGACTTGCTGGCCAAGAGGTCATCACTTCATTTGACCATCACTTTGCTATTGATGATGATTATGAGCATCCTTCCCTCTTATTTGGCTCACTCTGAGGATCCAAAGGAATCATGGCTGCAGAGGAAACCATATTACAAAGAGTGAAATGAAATTCAAATTCAAGGAATCAACAGTGAAGGAGTTCTGTCTCCTTCAGTTCACTTGTTCTTGACTCTATAGGGATAAAGGAGGGTCAGTCTCCTCAGCAAGTCCTTTGCCTTCTAGAGAGAAGTTATGATATATGGCATTATGGACCTATGCTACACATTTATTTCCATACAGAACCAAAGCTTTCAACGTGGAACTGAAAATGAATGTAAGAAAAGGTGTTTCTGTGTTCTCAAGCCAGTTCAGTTTTCACTTTTTTCTCCCTGTAGCCATAGCTGGCCTGGAACTCGCTCTGTAGACCAGTATGGGCTCGATCTTACAGAGATCTGCCTGCCTCCACTTCATGAATGCAGAGATTAAATGCATACACCGGGGCTGGAGAGATGGCTCAGCGGTTAAGAGCACTGACTGCTCTTAAGAGGACCTGGGTTCAATTCCCAGCACTCACATGGCAGCTATGAACCATCCTTAACCCCAGTTTTAGGGGAATCTGAAGCCCTCTTCTGACGTCCGCAGCATTGCAGGACATGGGTGCACTCACATATGTGCAGGCAATATGCTCATACACATAAAATAAAGTAAATAAAATAAATTAAATAAATAAATGCATACACCACCACGCCGTGCCAGAGTTTTCAAATTTTATCAGTGGCTGAAGTAGAAGTCTCTGTACATTTATTTTGAATGCAGCTATTAAGTTATTATTTTGTTAATATTATAGGTAGTGGTGCCTTTATTGAGTCTTGCGTAAATGCCAGACACTTGTTAAAGCAGGTAAACTATTTTCCTTCCTTAAAATAACCTGTGATATAGACTGTGATTTTATCTCTAATGTTAGGAAATAGAGGGAAAGAGAGGTGAAGAAACTTGCTTAAGATTACCAGCAACAAATAATGGAGCTGGGTTTGACCCCCCCAATCATCTGGTCCTAACACGCTCCACACTGTTGCACTCAGGAAGCATTTATTTTCATGCTGTATCAATCAAAATAGTCTCTCAGCGACTCTTGTTTGTTCAGACAGGACTGCAACATTATGGGGGCTTGAGAGATGGCTCAGTGCGTAAGAAAGCCTGCTGGGCAATGATGAAGAACTGAGTTTGGCTCTCCAGCACCTATGTAAAAATCAGGGTGTGGCTGTATGCACCTGTAACCTCAGCTCTGGGGTCAGTTGGGGAGACAGGATAGAGACAAGGATTGCTGGGGCTTGCTGGCCAGGCAGCCTGACCAAAATGCAATGAGCTGTACGTCCAGTGAGAAGACCTTGTCTCAAGTGAATAAGGTAGAAGGCAACAGAGGATGGTACCCCATGTCCTCTGCTTGCTTCTGCAGATACATACACAGCTGTGTGCACTTTCACACACATGTATACACACATGCACACTCACATGCAAATATAAAAAGGAATAGATGAAAGAAATCAAATTCTGATGGGGGCTCTAAGCAGTCTCTGCATGATCATTCTTATCACAGGTTTAAATCTTACATTAGATTTTTATTATCATTACCCTCATTTATAAGATTTAGAAAATAAAACTGAAAGAATTTAAGCAAGTTGCCCCATCAGGTTTACTCCATTAACAACCATTCAAGCTGATATTTGAGTCAAACTTCCATGTTCTAAGGTGCAGGTCACAAGATGCTGTTATTAATGATATGTATCCTTCTTGCTTTACAGGGACGCACCCCACAAACTTCTCAAGTGGTATAAAGCATAGAACAGTGAGAAAACTGAAAATAAAGCAAAATGAAGATCTGAAGTCGGGAAGCATCCACGGAGGTAGGTAATGACGCTAGGAGGCTGGACAAAGGACTAGGAAACGAAGCTTAATGCTCAAGCTTTGGAGTTCTTAGAGGACAACACAACAAAAGAGAAACGTGATGGTTTATCTGCTTACTATTGTTAGGTGAAAGCAGGTAGGTCAGTTCTACTGAAGTTAGTAGCTTGCCCCACCATTCAAGGCCAACAGAAGGTATCATGCAAAATGTTGTATTGAAAACAGTGATAGTTTACAGCAAATTTCTATCATACACAGCATGAAATAAATCCTTGGCAAAGGATGTTGATTAGCATTTATGTGGTTTGTGAGGTAACTGAAGAATTTCCAGATTATCTCTGAAAGAAAAGGTATTTGTTTCCAACACCCTTATAAAAACTTGTATTCTGGTATGGCATATCTGCTCATATTCTTAGATGTGTTATAATAATTACATAGGGAAATATATTTATCGATGTCATAGAAATAAATAATTGCATCTATGTGCCAAGAGACAACTGTTTACTTCTTGGAATAATAGAGAAAAATGTTTAAGATTTGTTCAATTACAATCTTAATTTAATTTTAACTGACAGATAAAAACAAAATTGTCAAAGTTGTCCCAGACATCCCCTAAAACAAGACAAGCTGCTGTCATTGCTCTTGGTTGCCCACCAGAACTTGAAGGTAAGATCCTGTTGCTGAAGATACCACACACATTGGTCACAGGACATGGAGAAATAAAGTCAGTACTGACCAGGAAGTGTCCTCTCTGCTGGTTAGCTTTCATTGTACCAGTGCTATGCAGACTGCTGTAGGGGAAAGTCATCAGTAGTCTTACTCAGCTGTGAATCTTGTGAACTACAGTAATGACCAGTGTGGCAAGATTATGCCCATGAGTGCAATAGTGACATGAATGTTATGGGAGTAGCCAACTGCTTAATGATTGGATTTAAGGTCTGTTCCACAGGAGGATATGCACTTTAAATATGTACTGTAAATTTGCCCGAGAACCTGTGGTGTTGGAGCTATAGGACCTGCGGGTAAATCTACTACTATTATTCTACTAAATGGACATAGTATCGAACTACCTTGTAAATTTGTATCTCTCTACCCATAGATTAGTGCAGCTCTCAGACCTCATCAGAGAAGTTTCTTCGTGTAGTGGGTGGTGGTTAGCACAGAAACTCACAACTGATTAAAGTACAGAAAGTGTCAGTGGAATGCTGCCACAAATGGACATCTATATCAGCCCCTACCCAAGGCTTAGGGACTATCTCAGAAGAGGGAGTGGGAAGATTGTAAGAGCTAGAGGTTAAGAATGGGACCAAAATAGTGTCTTCTGGGCTCGGTGGGGTCACTGCATTGATGAACTCATAGCAGCTGTGGCTGCCTGCACAAGATCTGCACAAGATCAAGACAGCCAACATTCTAGCATGGAGAGGGAAGGGGTTCATGAGTTCCCACCCCTAACTGAGGAACAGTTAATGGCTTCTGGAGGAGAGGGAATCAGTTTTCTTTAATGATGTGGGCCCTGTTAGGTCGAACATGCTACAATGTACATCCTCACACCCAGGAGTATATAGACAACCAAACTAGTGGGTTATTTTTAAAAAGGAGGACATAAAGTTGGAGGGGGCAGATCTGGGAAGAGTTAGGGGAAAGAGTGGAAAAGGAGTGAATATGATGAAAATACATTGTTGCATATGTGAAATTCTCAAAAGAATTAATAAAAATATTACATTTTGAAGAACATAAAATTGGGTACATACTAATAGGTACCAAGTGGGTTTTTTGAAGTATGTATCTTCTGTGAAGTGTTCAAATCAGGTTAGATACATCTATCTCTTCAATCATGTATCAGTGTCCATGGTGAACACATTCAGAATCTTTCTTCTAGTGTTTTGAATTTGCTGTACAGTCACTCCGAATGCAATGGTACTCCAGAGCTTCTTGGTACTGTCTACTCATAACCTAGTACCAACCAATCCTTATCCCCAATCTCTACCTACTTCAGTATCTAATAACCACCATTGTACACAATCAGCTTTTCTTTTGGAGTCCATATATGTTAGATCATGTGATACTTGTTATTTAACACCTGCTTTATTTCACTCTATGTAATGGTCTCTAATTCTGTCCATGCTGTCATAAAACACAGCCTTTTATTCTTTTCATGGCTGAATAATATTCCATTGTATTTAGGTCTACTTTTACTTTACCAAAGAAGTTGATTGACTCAGTTGTTTTCAACTTGTTGACTGTTGTGAATAGTGTTTTAATGAATGTAAGTGCAGATGTCTCTTTGATATACTGGTTTCATTTGGCTCCATACCCAGTAGTTGAATTTCTGGATCATAATGTAGCTTTATTTTTAACTTTTCTAAGAGTGTCCATACTCATTTTCTATAATGGTGGGTCAAATTTACATACCTAGTAACACTGTGCAGTGATTGGGTCCCCTCTCCCCATATCCCCACCAATACTTATTATCTTTTGTATTTTTCAAACAAGTTCTTTATTTTTATTTTATTGGTATGAGTGTTTTACCTGCATGCATCTTCATCACATGTGTGCAGTACCTGTAAGGGCCGTAAGAGGACATTGGCTCCACTGGAGCTGTAGTTACAGGCTGTTGTTAGCCCCTGTATGGCTACTAGAAACTCAACCCAGGTCCTCTGCAAGAGAGCCATCTCATCAGCCCCCATCTTTTGTATTTTTGATAATAACCTTTCTTTTTGGGGGAGATGATACCTCATTTTGATTTTGGTTAGTATTTTGCTGATGATTAGTGATATTGAGCATTTTTTGTATGCTTTTGGACAGTCATATTTTTCTTATGAGAAATATCTATTTAAATGTATATTTAGGTCTCTTAAGTATTTTCAATTTAAAAATTTCTTGCTATTCAGCTTTTTCCTGTGTGTTCAGGTGTATGTGCAAGTTTGTGTTCGAATGTGCATGTATGTATACATGTATGTGAATGTGTGTGTATACTAGAGATCAGCTTTGGATATCATTCCTCAGGAGCCGTTCCCTTGTTTTTTTGTGACAGGGTGTCTTACTGCGACTGGGGCTCACTGATTAGGCTAGGCTGGCTGGCCAGTAAGCCCAGGGGTCACCTGTCTGTCTCTGACTTTCTAGGGCTGGGATTATAAGTGTGCACCATCATGCTGGCTTTTTGACTTAGGTTCTAGTGGTCAAGCTCGGATACTCATGTCTGCACAGTAAGCACGTTACCAAAAGAGCTGTCTCCCAGTCCCACTATTCAGTTGTTTTCTCTGTGTGTTCTTTCATGTTCTGGATATGGACCCCTTGTCAGATGCAGTTTCTATTTTCTCCCATTTTGTAATTTGTTTCTTCACTTAGATGGTTGTCTCCCTTGTTGTGTAGATCATTTTAACTTGATGTCATCTAAGTTTTCTATTTTTGCTTTGATTCCTGTACTTTTAGTGTATTAAATTTTTTTTTTTGTCTTTTTGAGAAAGGGTCTCCCTGTAGCCCCAGCTGTCCTGGAACTTAACTATGTAGACCAGGCTGGCCTTGAACTCACAGAGATCCACCTGCCTCTGCCTCCCCAGTGCTGGGATTAAAGGTGTGCACCACCACGCCCAGCCTTATTTAAAAAATTTTTTAAAAACTTTTTTTTCATTTTATATGTATAAGTGTTATGCCTGCATGTATGTATGTGCACCCATGTTGTGCAGTGCCCACGGAGGTCAGAAGAGGGTGTCAAATCCCTTGGAACTGGATTTATAGATGATTGTTCGTCACCATGTGGGTGCTGGGATTCGAACCCAGGTCCTCTGCAAGAGAAGCCAGTGCTCTTAACTGCTGAACCATCTCTCCAGTCTGGCTTTTAGAGTCTTGTTCAAAAAAATCTTCACCCGTCCAATGCAGTGAAGTAGCTCCATTTTCTTCTAGCAGCTTCATAATTTCAGGTGTTACATTTGAATCTTTAATCCATTTTGAGTTGGTTTTTATCACTGCAGAGAGATAAGGAATGCAGGTTCATTCTTCTACATGTGGGTACTTGTCATCTCCCCCAGCACCAGCTATTTAACAGGCTGTTCTTCCTCCAGTGCATGATTTTAGCACATTTGTAACAAGTCTATTGGCTGTAGAGATGTGGATTTACTTCCAGGCTCTTTATTCTACCCCACGTGACCTTTAATGTTAACAACATGCTATTCTGATTACTGTAGCTTTGAAGTGTATTTTGAAGTCAGATATTTAAAAAAACTGTTTTTGATTGATTTATTTTTTATTTTATGTGTGTAAGTACTTTGCCTGCTTGCATTTAAGTGCACCCACCCATGTTGGGCAATGCCCATGGAGGCCTGAAGAGGGTACTGGATTCCCTGGAACTGGAGTTACAGACAGTTGTTAGCTACCATGTGGGTGCTGGGAACTGAACCTGGGATCTCTGCAAGAGCAACCAGTGCTCTTAACTGATGAGCCTTCTCTCTAGCCCCTGAAGTCAGGTATTTTAATGCTTCTCACTTTGGATTAACTGGGTATTTGGAAGGTGTGTGTGTGTGTGTGTGTGTGTGTGTGTGTGTGTGTGTGTGTGTATGTGTTCATAAACATATTAGTATTTTCCCTAGTTCTGTTAAGACTATCATTATATTTTGAAATGGATTGAACTGAATCTTTAAGTCGTCTTTTGTGTGTCCTTTTAAATTTATTCATTAATGTTTTATAGTTTTCATTGTAGAGATCTTTTATTTCTTTGCTTAAATTTAGTCCTAGGTATTTTTTGTAGCTATCATAACTGGGGTTGTTTTTTGAGTTCTGTTTCAGATGGTTTGTAGTGGTGAATAGTAATAGTACCAATTTTTGTAGCTTATACCTTTTAACAGGTGTTTCTGTTTTCTCTCTGAAGGTCTAACTGTGGCCAGAGGTATGTGCCTATTTGTTGATTCACTTAGCATTTAATTTGATCTCATATTAGCTAACGATGGCCTAAGGTTTGGATAGCACTCTGGCAAAGGAAACAGAAATGAAACCACGGTCAAGAGTCTAGTAGATTCCAATGGTTTATGTTTAATTTTTTGAAGAACCTTTCAATGATCTTTCTTGGACTTTGTGTGTTTCTAAGTTGGATGAGCCTCACCATCAACTGTGGTGCTGTGCTGGAATAGCCAGGCAGAAACTAGCTACAAACCATCTAAGAAGGTAGTGGATACAATCAGGAGGCAAGAGAATCATTGGGGTAGAACAGGGACTTTTCCAGGTCACTGAGCTGAAACTGCTCATGCCCAGACTTATACTGAGATACCAAAAGTACAGCACTGAGCACAGGACAGAAATGATCTAGCAAACTATGGACTCACCTATTCACTTTGGGTATTCACATGACTGACTTTGTGTCACTTAGTGGTTAAAAATGCAAATAGACAGGCTTATCGGATCCTGGCCATGTGTGTAGGTGTATGATCATGGCTAGGATGAGCAATTTGCTGAAATCTGACACCCCCATGTCTAAGTTAACTGCTCCATCCATGCGCCTTTCTATCCTTGTACCCATCCATCTGTGCATCCATTGGCTAGGCGAGTTCTAGCTCCTGATTTAGAATTCAAATGGAAATGAATGGAAATGAGAGCAGAATTTAATTTCATTACTTCATAACAATGAAAGGAGTGTACCAGAAATGGCATAATTCAGGAGTAAACTATGCACTCATTTCTAACACTAACGAATAGTTATTAAGACACTTTTATGAACCAGGTGCTGTGGTAAGAGCTACAGAGGGTGTAAGGGCGATAAATACTGTTCCCATGTTTTAGAATGCAGTGTAGAAAGTATTTACTTATATCTCTGACCTCATGTCTAAGTTTCTTTCCTTACTCCCGTTACTCTAGAGAAGTTGCCTTCCTTCCTTCTAGAACATGCCAGGTATCTCTTGCCTCAGGACTGTTGAACTTGTATTTCCTTTTGCCTAGAATGCTTTTTCCCTAAATACGTCCAAGGTTAATTTCTATACTTCCTTCTGGCCTCAGCCTAAAGGAGGACTTTCAGGCAACTAGAGAAAACCCTTTGAAGTACCTTCTCCTTTTCCACTTGAACTCTGTATCGCTATCATTTTGAAATTTCTCCTTAGTCACACACACACACACACACACACACACACACACACACACACACACGAATGCATGCGCACCACACACCTCATACATTTATTTCATCTGCTTGTTGAGCTGTTCTCCCCCATACCTCAAGTAGAAGCCATGTCTGTGAAGAAGACTTTGCATATTACTTTATCTCTATGTCCAGGAAGAGCTCAACAAGCACTGTTAACAGAAGACAACAATAATGCTAAAAAAGACAAATGGATCACAGTATAGAAGAAAAAATTAATTTGTATAGGGGTATGGCTTAAGAACCACTGAATGAAACGTTGTTACTGTGAAAAGTACAGTTCTCGTGTACTAGACAGATCCATGGCTAAATTTGAAGACAAATTTATCCTGCCTTTTAGGAACTGAGGTGTTGGTTAGATGTGATGAATGACCGCATGATGCCTGAAAAAATTTTCCATTACCCTTTTGACAGAGTCAAGGTCTACAGTGATCCTCCTTTACTGCAGCAGAGCCCCAAGATTTTGCAAGCCTCATAAGGCAGGCCCTGGGGGCCCCTTGGAAAGCAGGAACCGAGTCAACAGCTACACTGACCATGTAGGAGCTGCCTCAGAACAAGCTGCTTCCCCCAGATAAGTTTACAAGATAAACAGACCCCTTACTTCCAGGACCCAAGACCTGCTTGACGTAAGGAACTGTCTCAGCAGAGACTGCTTCCCCTGATAAGCTCCAGACCCCTCTTCTCACCGAAGCGGCTTGAACTATGTTTTTCTTGCCTTCTGCATTCCCTAACCCCTATAAGAACCTCCTGCCAGCAGCCTGCAAACTGGTGACTGTTTCTCACTCCTGAGTTGAGAGTCACCCCCCGCAACCCTCATTAAATTCTACATTGCTGGAGTCTTCCTGCATGTTGTGGCAATTTCTTCTGGATTTACCTAACAATTTGGTGCCATGACTCAGATCGCTGCTGTTGGAGATCACTGGTAAGGACTCCAGCTGGACCAGCCTCAGGCTACTGGATCTCCTGTGACCACCAATTTGGCTTTGAGGTACATTTCTTTTCCCCGTCTCTCCTCTCCCTTCTCCCACTGTCTTTCTTGCCCCCCCCCCCAGCCTTTCCTTTTTCCTTTCAGATTGAACCAGAGGTCACTCCTGACCTAACTCATGGCCACTGGGTGGCACTGGTCTCCGTGACCATTGAGTATCTGACATGGTTACTGTGCTCTGCCTAAGCCCACCTCGTGGGTAGACCAGCCCAACTGCTGCTCTCAAGCCCTTTCTCTTAGAGTCTCTTGGTCCTGGCAAGTAGTCCTTGCAAAGGAGCACAGACCCCTCCCAGCCTACTAAAAGGTTTTCTGGCTACCTGTTGTGATCAGGGGTCTCAGAGACCTTAGTAGCTTACTACCTACGCAGGGGGTGCAGGCATCTTGTCTTGAGGTCATATTGGTGTTCTGTGTAAACCTTTTGGACTTTGGCCCCCATGGATCAGAGTGTCTCTCCTCTCTCTCTCTCTCTCTCTCTCTCTCTCTCTCTCCCTCTTTCTCCCTCTCTCTTCCTCCCTCTCTCTTCCTCCAGTATCCTAAGCCTATCCTAAGTCTCTTACTCTGTTTTCTTAACATGCTAAACTCCCAAAGGACTATCTGGAGCCACATAGAATGCATCAGTGCATCAGAGAGCCCCACATATTTCCCCTCCTCAGTCACAGGATGCTGTCTCTGGGGACAGGGACACTCCTCCTTCTCAGGGCCCCCTCCAGTGAGGGATGCCTCCCTGGACATCGGCCCTGCCCATCTGTGGCATGCCCCCTTAGTTCACGTCTTTCTTTCTCCTTGTTCCTCCTGCCCTTCTATTCCTCATATCTACAGCCCTCCTTCCCAGAATACTCACCAGTATTCCTGACACCTTGGGGTGAGAGGATTCTCATTATCTCCTTCTACATACTTGCTCAGTCCCTTCTCTATTTCCTCCTTGCTGTTTACATAATCTGCCACTATGGGAGCTTCTCAGTCCAAGCCTGAGGGTCTCACTCCTCTCGCCTGCCTTCTCCAGAACCTAAAGCCACTAGGGCTTTCTGACACGATCAGACCAAAATGCTTGAGATTTTTGTGCACCACTGCTGGCCATAGAACAAGATAGACAATGGCTCTGTCTGGCTGGAAGCAGGAACCTTATGTTTCAGTATTTTATGAGATTTAGATAATATCTGCCAATGTAATGGCAAAAGGCCTGAACTCCGTTATGTTCAAGCCTTTTTTGACCTTCGTGCCAGCCCTTCCCTCCGCACTTCTTGCCCCCCACATCAGGTCCCCCTAGCCAAAACTGCTCCATGTGACTCCGACCCTTCTACTTCAGAGCCGTCCACTTCCCTGCCATATTTCCCCACCTCAGTCTTCCATCCCAACCTGGCAGATGAACAGCCTCCTACTAGACCCCAACGTTACCCTTCCCTTCAGCCAACAGCACACCCAGCCTCCCCTGTGCCCCAATCTCTTCTGCCTTTTCCCCTGTCCCTGAACCAAGCACTGCTCCTCCACTCTCTCTGCCTCAGACTCCCCCTCCACGGCCTTCTCCCTCTCCCCCACCCCTGCTCTAAGTCTCTTACCCCCTCCTTAGCTCCCAACTTTACTAGAAGAAATTCAAGGTCTTAAATGGCTCCTCACTAAACACCCTCTGCTCTCTCCCACATCATCTACCCCCCCCACCTCGGTCTCAGGCTCTGTCACCTGCCCACTTGTGCCTCCCTGTGAACATGACACCCTTTCCCGTTCCCTCACTCCAGCCTCTCCTTTACCCCCTCAACCAGGCTCTGCCCCATCCCCTATATCTTGCCATACTCATCATCAGCCCCATCCCCCCCATGGTGTCTTTCCTCTCTGGGAGGTGGCAGGGGTGGAAGGAGTAGTTAAGGTCCATGTCCCTTTCTCCCTTGGCAATCTGTCTCAGCTTGAACACAGAATAGGTTCATTTTCCACAGACCCCATGCACTTCATACAAGAATTTAGATACATAACTCGTAGTTATGATCTGACCTGGCATGATATCTTCATGATTTTTCAGTCCACTCTCACCCCCGATGAGAGACACAGGGTTTGGACAGTGGCTCAAGAATATGCCAACGAATTCCATTCTACTAACCAGACCTATCCTATTGGGACCGAGGCAGTTCCTTTGCAGGATCCTGGGTGGAATTATCAACCCCCACTCGCAAGACATGAGGGACCCCAGGCAGGGCTTCAAGGGACCACATGGTTACTTGTCTTCTGACTGGCCTTCAGAGAGCCTTGCCCCCTAAGGTGGTTAACTTTGAGAAACTAAGGTAAGTCACTCAAAGCCCTACTGAAAACCCAGCTTAGTTCATGGTTAGGCTAACTGATGCCTTAATTCAGTAGACCAGGTATGACCCAGAATCCAGAGAAGACTGGTTCATGCTTAATCACCATTTTATCTCGCAATCAGCCTCAGACATTATGAAAAAACTTGGATGTCTAGATAAGGGTCCCAAGACCCCTCAGGGAGACCTATTAGACCTGGCATCTAAAGTTTTCAATAACCAAGAATACCAGGAGATGGCAGACAAGATCACCTGTCTAGACAAAAATACCAGCTAATGGCTGCAGCCCTGAAGGCTCCACCAAAGAAGACAGACACCATTGGGGCCCAACGGCTGCCACCAGGACCCTGCTTCAGATGTGGTCAAACTGGACACTGTGCAAAGCTATACCCCAACCCATGACCACCTCCTGGACCCTGTCCTCAATGTGGGTAGCTGGGTCATTGGAAGATTGACTGCTCCTCTTTGCCATGCTAAGGTAGGGCAATCACCTCCCCTACCCCACCCTCCTTACAGGGATCTGTGAACGACCTCCTGGGTCTGCGGCAGAAGACTGATGCAGCCCTGGCTCTCTGGCACCCACATCCTTGATGACCATCACCATGGAGGAGCCCAGGGTAACAGCCATAGTGGCAGGTAAGACCATTTCTTTTGTCACAGACATGGGTCTGTTCTTGGTCTGTTCTTCCTTCCTACTCTGGTAAGATTTTTCCCTCACAGATCTCTGTGGTAGGGGTTGACAGGAAGCCCCACACCCCTAAAACAACAGGACCCCTACCATGTATATTATGGAAGATTATCTTGACTCACTCTTTTCTAGTCATGCCCTCCTGCCCAGCTCCCCTACTTGGGAGGGACCTCATGCAAAAATGCTCTCTTTCTATCTCCCTTCCCTTTCCATAGTCTTCTTTCTCTCTCCCATAGCCCCACCCCCTAAAACCAGGGTCTGGCCACTCCCAACCTCCAAGGTAGACCCCAAGGTGTGGGACACCTCAGCCCCGGGACTGGCTTCCCACCACACTCCCATCCACATCTCTTTAAAAGATCCCTCCACGTTCCCCAGCAAGCCTCAGTATCCAGTTTCACCGAGGCACCACCAAGGACTCAAGCCTATAATCTGAAGACTCAGGAAGGCTAATCTCCTCAAACCTACACACTTGCCTTACAACACTCCCATTCTTCTTGTCTGTCCTCAAACCCAATGGTTCCTACCATCTGGTCAAGGATCTCCGCCTCATCAATGTGGCAGTTGTCCCCAATCACCCAGGCATCCCCAACCCCTATACGCTTCTCTCTCACATCCCCCTTCCACCACTCACTTTACTGTCTTAGACTTTAACGTTGCCTTTTTCTCAATACCTCTACATCCTGATTCTTATAATCTCTTTGCATTCACCTGGGAGGATCCCGACACTGGAACGGCTTCCCAACTAACCTTGACTGTCCTGCCTCAAGGGTTTTGGGACAGCCCTCATCCATTTGGAGAAGCCCTGGTCCAAGATCTAACCTCCCTAGATCTCAACCCCTCCATGGTCCTACAGTATGTAGATGACCTCCTTCTTTGCTTTCCATCTCTCTCTTTCACCAAAGCTCATACAGTCAAACTCCTCAACTTTCTAGGGGACAAAGGATATAGGGTATCCTCAGCTAAGGTACAACTTTCCCTCCCTCAGGTCAAGTACCTGGGGTTCCTTCTTACCCCTACACCTTGCTGCTTAACTATAGACTGAACAAATTACTTAAGGTCTCTAACAACCTGCACAACCAAGAAGGAAATTCTGTCCTTCCTACGCATTGCGGGATACCTATCTACCTGGATTCCTAACTTTGTCCTTCTATCAAAACCTCTCTATGAGGCCTCCAAAGGGGACCTCCTTGAGCCCATTGAGCCCCTAGGGCCAATGATAGCACCAGCTCTGGCCCTCCTGGACCTGGGGTCTCCATTTCTCCTATATATAACTGAAAATAGGAGTCTGAAATTAGGTGTCTTAGGACAGATAAAGGGGCCCACTTTTGCTCTGGTAGCGTATCTCTCCAAACAGCTGGATACCACCATCTGGGGTTGGCAGCCTTGCCTTCACGCTCTGGCCGCTGTGGCTCTCATAGACCAGGAGGGACTCAAGCTTACTCTAAGTCAGCCCATCTCTGTCCTTTCCCCCCACCGCCTTAAGGACTTACTAACTCACTCGTCCTTGCCACTCTAGCCCCCTCCAAATTATAACTCTTCCATGCCACCTTTCTTGAAAACCCCTCGCTCACCCTTGACTCTTGCCCTCCCCTTAATCCTGCTTCCCTCCTTCCTTCTGCTGAGCCGCTTACCCACATGCTTGGAAACCCTTCAAGAACTCTCTTACCAGGATCCCTTGATCTCCCTAGAGTCCCTACCTGACGCAACCCTGACTTGGTTTGTGGAAAGAAGTTCAACCTTTACTCCAACGGGGTCCCGCAGGCTAGGCTACGCCATAGTGTCCCTCACAGAGGTTACTGAGTCAGGACCGCTACCACCAGAGACCACGTCACAAAAGGCTGAGCTTGTGGCACTCACCAGGGCCCTGACTTTAACTAAAGGTCATAGGGTTAATATTTTTACAGATTCTAAGTATGCCTTCCACATACTTCATCATCATTCCAGTATGGCAGGAAAGGGGTAGCCTTACTACTAAGGGAACCCCCATACCTAATGGCCCATTAATTCTCAAGCTTGTAGAGGCCTCCTACCTCCTGGCTAAAGCAGCTGTAATCCACTGTAAGGGACACCAGCCCCTCACTGACCCCATAAGCAGAGGCAACAACTTGGCAGACCGGACAGCTAGAAAAGCCAGCAAGGCCCATTGTTCTGCCTGTGGCCTTACACTTTCTGGCACCAACAGGGATGATCCCCTCCTATCTCACCCAACAGCACAAAAGCCTTCTGGACATGAGGGCCACCCAGGGGCTGGGGGGATGGTTACTTCTATCAGACAAATACTGCTTACCTGAGGACAGGCCTCTGCCATCTTAACTCATTTATATAATGCCTTCCATGTAGGAGCCTGTCTGCTTTACAAGTTCCTGGAACCCCTCATCTATTATCCTGGACTTTTCACACTCCTCACAGAAGTCACTAGTCACTAGATTGTGCCCCACCTGTGCCATCATCTCCCCTCAGGGTAGAGGATGCCCACCCCCTTCTTTCAGATCTCACCAACAGCATGGGGCCCTCCTAGGAGTAGACTGGCAATTAGATTTTACCCACATGTCTACCTGCAAAAAACTCAAATATCTCCTAGTCTGGGTGGACATCTTCTCAGGCTGGGTGGAGGCCTTCCCCACAACAGGAGAAGCAGCGGACATAGTGGCCACCTGCTTAATACAAAACATTCTTCCCCACTTTGGTCTCCCTGTCATCCTCCAATCAGATAACGGCCGGCTTTTATCTCCAAGGTAATTCATGGAGTCTCTCAAACCCTAGGAATAACATGGAAACTACATATCCCTTATCACCCCCAATCCTCAGGAAAGGTAGAGTGCACCAGTTCTCTTCTTAAGGATCACCTTATCAAGCCCTCCTTGGAATTACATCAATCCTGGGTCACTCTCCTGCCCCTTGCCCTCACTGGACTATGGGCCATCCCATGGGCCCCCTCCTTCCTCAGGCTTTTTGAACTCATGTATGGAAGATCCTTCCTCCTAAATGACCTCCCACTCCAACACCCCTCACCCCTTCATGACTGACTACCTGCTTTCACTTTCCTAAGAAAGCTCCTCAGAGAACATGGTGACTGAATTAATCCTGAGGCATCTAAAGACCAGATTAATCGTCCATCCCCTTCAGATGGGAGATTACACCTACCTCCAGGCCACCACCCAACAAAAAGGGGTAAAAGGGACTCTCCAGCCACGTTGGGCCAGACCTCACCTGGTGATTCTGTCTACTCTGACAGTGGCCAAACTTCTAGTACAATCAGGTTGGATCCACCTGCTTGCCGGGAACAGCAATACCAGGCCACTAGCACAGGTCCCCTTAAAATTAAAATCTCAAGGGTCCCCTCCTTAACCCCTATCTGAGAATGAACCTTTATCTTGTTATACCATGAATACCCCAATCTTTATAGCTCATGCTCTCCCCCAATGCTCATACCTTGCATATATACCTTGTGTGTTCAAGTTTGAGATATGGAAAATCAGTAATAAAAACCAGGAGATTGAGCTCCTTGGTTCTTTGTCATGCCCACTCTCCTCATGCAACTCTGTTTCTCTAGCTTTCAATTTGGGTGAAAGCACCCACTACTCTAGATTTCTATGCTTCATAAAGGCCCAAACTAGCCATAAGTATAAAGATCCAGGAAACTGGGAAGGATGCCCCTCATAGTTGTGCAACTACTACTGGCTCCCAGAAAACCCAATGGTCAGGGGATGGTTTCCAGAGAAACAGGAAGACATTTCCCTAGATGAACTAGAAACGACATGGGGAGACATAATTGGTAATACAAAATGGGCACTGAAAACAAACCTATTGACTTATGGTCCCAAGTGTGACACCCTGGGGAAACGGAAAAGACTAATTAGCACACCCAGCGGGGTAAGGTCCCAGCCAAACTGGTGTGGAGAGGTTTTGTTCAAAATAGTCAATCCACACTCATGGACAGATCAGATTGCAACAGCAGGTGTCTACTACTGAAGTAGCTCAACAAGACGCTTTAGAGTAAAAACTAAGAAAACAATTCAAAATTCCCAATCCCAAAAGGCCATGGAAATCTTAGAACAGTCAAAAGACCAGACGATACAACAGCGCTGACATTTCGACTCTCTCAGCTTCTCTGGGATCATGTTCTTTCCCTCTCCCTCGATGTGCCTACCTGCTTCCTCTGTGCCCCACTGCAAGGCCCACTTCTTATCCCTTTCCCAGTCTATAATGTCACCAATCAAACCGATACTCGGTGTTCCCTGAGCCCATTGGTACATTCTCTGCCTGCTCCACCTCCGTTCCTTAATCAATCAGAATGTTGGGCCCCCCAGACCTCTAACTGCCCTCACACCTCAGTTCATAATATTACAGTCCAGGGCAATACTACTCTAGCTCCAGGGGTACTTTTCCTCTGCTCCTCCAAAATATATATCTGTATCTCCCCACAGGTTAAGGGCACCTGCATCCCAGTTGTTCTCATCCCCAGATTAACTCTATACAACTTAGGAGAAGTACATGATTTTCTCTCTGCAGAAATAGGGGGAGCTGGAAAAAAGAGGTCAGCTACTCTGGCAGTCCTGGTAGGAATCAATCTGGTATCATCAGTGGCGGCTATCGGACTCGTGGCAGGGAACTTAGGGCACACTGTGCTCTCAACCCAGCATCTCTCCCAGGAGATCCAGGATCTCAGGTAGGAACTCACCACAGCAGTTGCGGCAACAGCCCAATTGATCCAGATTTTACAACAGTAGCTGCCCTCCCTGGCCGAAGTTACCCTCCAGAACAGGCAGGTGCTGGACCTATTAATTACAGAAAAAAGGGGTACCTGAATTTTCTTAGGTGATCAGTACTGTTACTATGTCAATCAATCAGGTAGAATTGAGCTAAATATACAGTGTCTTAAATAGGTGGCCAAGGATCTCTCGCTCAAAACCTCCCAATACCAGTAGACACCCTCATGGGATCTTACAGGACTGGCACCTTGGCTTCTACCTTTGCTTGGGCCCCTGCTCTTTTACTCTCATGCTAACTATTGACCCCTGCCTCTTCAGGTACTTTCAGGGCCAAGTCCAATGACTCACCCACACTAACTTTAACCACTTACTACTCTCCTTTCCTCTCCTCCACATGCGTATGAACGCCTGTCAAACACCAAGGACCTTGTCCAGATGCATGAGGTGGAGACTCCTGCTGCCTGACCAGACTCTAAACCCCCAGCCATTTCCACATTGACACTGATCAGCAGGATGTAGCCAGATGAGAGTGCCGCCCCTATTCCATAACACAAAAGGCTGGAATGATAGAGTCCAGGTCTGCAGCAACCCTCCTCCACTGTAGCAAAGCCCCAAGATTTTGCAAGCCTCATAAGGCAGGCCCTAGGGGCCTCTTGGAAAGGCAGGAACTGAGTCAGCAGCTACACTGACCATGTATGAGCTGCCTCAGAACAAGCTGCTTCCCCCAGATAAGTTCTGAAGATACGCAGACCCTTTACTCCTATGACCTAAGACCTGGTTGACATAAGGAACTGTCTCAGCAGAGACTGCTTCCCCCTCATAAGCTCCAGACCCCTCTTCCCGCTGACCTCCACATACATATGCATTCATGTACCCTCTCACATGTGTACACACACACACACACACACACACACACACACACACAGGGCAAAGCAGCTCAGCACATGCTGCAGCGTTTACTGGAAACCCGCTTCACTCATCTCTTTTCTTGGACCTAGTTTCTCCAACAGTTCTCCAATTACTAGGCTTAGAAAGGCCATTTTAGCCTGGCTGGAAAGCCCCTTTCAAAGATCTGCACTCAGACGGTCAGCCTCATTTAAAGCAAGGCAGAATGAAAATATCAAAACTGGAGTGCCAATAAGAAAGACAGGCAGACCTCTCATCTGTGGGAGGCCTTGGACATGGGTCACTTTTCAAAGTGCTGTTGGAAGGAAGATGAGACAGGAAGTTACATATGCTTTCCTTGGTGTGATAGTAAAGGTCGAGGCAGTTGTCTAGTTTATTGACAACTGACAGCTGGGACATTCTTAGAAACTCACCAGGTATTGAGAGTGACAAAAGATGGCTTTGGTAACTGAGAGGCCACTTGACTCTGCAGAGCCTTGGATTATGAGGTCCCTGATTCTACTTGGGCTTTCTTACTTACAGGTAAGAATTGTGTTTTATAACTATAAGAGGGGAAAGGCCTATGTAGTAATTAAGTACCTGTGCTGGACCTACAGGCTGAAGTGGGACAAAGGCATTAGTTTTTAGTGATGGGCAGCTTGGGAACCTGGTCAGGTACAGTGAAGCCCAGAGCTTGGGCTGCTTGTGGGGAAGCTCTATCAACTTAAAGAGAAATGGAAAGGAAGCACAAGGCCATCGCTGAAAGACTAAGACTGGGCAGAGTGTCTGGTGGCGGGGGGTAGATGACGGATTAATACTAATCCTAGGGAGGAAGAGACACAGACTTGGGTTGGGTTTTATATTCTCTTTATCGTGTGTGTGTGTGCGTGTGTGTGTGTGTGTGCAAGTACACTTGTATGTATGTGTACATGTATGTGGAGGCCAGAGGTCCACCTTGGGTGTCTTCTCTAATCTCTTTCTACCTTATTTTATGCCCAGCTTCTGAAGCAAGTACTTTACCAATTGAAGTATCTCTCTTGGCCCTTTTCTCTCATTTTGAGACAAGGTCTTACTCTTCAGCTCAGGCTGGTCTGGAACTCCCTATGTAGACTAGGGTGGCCTCAAGCTTGTGATGATGCTCTTGCTTCTGGTTGCTGAGTGCTGGGACTGTAGCTGTGGATCACCATGTTCAGCTCCCTTTATTTTTTTCAGACTTATCCCCTCCTTCACTCACTTTGACATCCACAATGTCAACGCATTAGGTAGAATGGCTGAATTCTCGCTTATTGTTCTTGTTTTCCTATGGGCCAAGCTTTGATATTACTACTTTCCTGATCAGTGATCCTAGCTATTAAGTGAGTTTGTTAAAATCTCAGAGATGGTAACCTATATTGAATTCTCAATAGAAATTAGCTTTCCTAGGCCCATAGGCTGAGCCATATCTTTCTTGTCAAAGGCACAGGGCTCCACTAAACTATGTGCTAGCTTAGGCTGGATGCATTGTAAAGGGATCCTTGCTTAGGCACGAATCCCTCCCTGAGGGACCATAACTTGTCGAGGTGTGGATACCTCTGAGGGAAGTGCATGAACCAGGCTATGGCCCTGCAGTCTGTGAAACAGAGGTATCTCTAGGTATGAAAGCAAAACAACCCCAGAATCTGGCACCTTCCACTGAGGAAAGGAAGTGCTGAGGGTGTGGTACAGACAACACTTCTTACCTGGTCTCACTTTCATCTATAGTTGCAGGTAGGAAGTGCTTACTACTACATGTACCTTTCTCCTGCTCTTACCACCAAACAGGATTCCGAGGCGCAAGGATGAGATATCTTAGAGACTTGTTTTGACTCTAATGTGCTAAGAACTGGGGTATGTAGTCCTTCCAAGAAGGGGAGACAACCGGTGAAGGTTGAAGAGGGTGCTTCTGTTACCCCACCCAGATCCTCTGGGGATCATTTACCAATCATTTTCACCCCTCCCCTGACCTCAAGGAGCACTTGATTCCAAAGAGCTGGACTCCCAGTCCTGTTCTTTTGGAGCCTATGTGCTCTTGTTATTGGAGTTTATTTGCCCATGTGTGCTCATAATTCAGTGCTGAGTGTGGGTTTTCCATCCAGCCTTATGGAAGCCCCAGCTGATCCCAGGTGATTACAGTACAGGAATATGAAGTCCAGCTTCCATGCCCTAGGGGGACCAAACGGAGGCTCCCCCCATGTTTATGATGAGACCTCTTTCTGTGGGAGTATCCTTGATTTAGTACCTTGGCTTAGGCTCCTCCTCCCCCTGTCCTACACTCCCTGCTTGGCCTTCTTGGAATCATTTTCTTAATTCATCACTTATATGTGGATTGTAAATCTTAGTTTGGACTTCAGCATCTGAGAAATAGGTCTAAATTTTCTTGTCCTCACCTATGTTTTATAGAGCTTTATGTGACATGTCATTACTACTTATTTATTTATTTTTATTTCATGTGTATGAATGTTTTGCCTGCATGTGTGTAAGTGCACCCATGCGTGCAATGCCCAGGGAGGTCAGAAGTGGATGTTTGATTCCCTGGACCTGGAGGTACTGCCATGTGGGTGCTGGCAACCAAACCTGGGTCTTCTGCAAGAACAACCAGTGCATTAACCCGAGCCATCTCCAGAGCCCCTCATTCCTATTTTATAGATGAGGAAACTGAGGTTCAAAAGATAAGAGTGAACCCATATCTTGTATTCTAATCCAGTTCTGAGTCCAATCTCTGTCTTTATCCCATGGAAGTCAATCAGCATTTAGTGCAGCTATCCAGTACTCTCTTAGAAAACTCAGGTGTCTTGAGGATGCAAAGGAAACTGTCTCCTGAACTGAACCAAAGGGGCTGAGGAAGGCTGAAATCTCAGGCTGAACGAACAATCACTCTGGCTCAGAGACACCTTTGCAGACTGTCCTGTTCCCTCTTTCACTTCTTGGTGTTCCACTTCAAGAGCTTGCTTTCACAGGTGGCTGCTGGATAAACCAGCAAGTTCTGTAGGGACCACAACAGTGTGCTACTTAATAGAAACCCCCCAGGATGGATTGGAGTGCTTGATACTGAACAGGTGCTCAGACCACTAGACCTTCAATAGAAGGATCTGCCATAGGGCAGTTTCCTTTATGAAAACTCTTCTCTGGAGAAATCAACTAAGTCCTAATGAAGGGATTTTTCTGAGTCCTTATAAAGAATTGCCAAGCCCCAAGTAATTTTCTTACTCTTTAGCACCTGTATCGTGGCTTACAGCAAAGACTTCAAGCATCTCTAGCCAAGGCCTCTCCTGTGAGGTGTGCTTTCCAGCAGCATCAGCTAATTATGTTAGAAGGATTTTTACCATTGGTACATTTTCAGATGACATACATATTTTAAGAGTCCAGTGACATCAGCTCTAATTCTGGGGAGTTATGAATTCCTCATCTTGATTTTTTTATGCAGGAATCTTCCCTAAAATTAAGCCTTGCCATTATATCAGACTTCACATATGAATAATGGGTGGAATATAATTTAACCACTCTGAGGTGTGTGTGTCAAATGATGGTATTGTTATTTTTAGATTGTGAATCAATATTATGACCTTTTGTGTTTTGCTGTTGATGATGCTGCTGGTGTATTTTCCTCGCTTGAGCTTTTTATCAACTCTTCCCAGAGTGTACAAACCCAGATTCAGACGGGTCTGATAGCCATAGTTCCTGGAATTTTTTGCTGAAAGCTGTGTGGGTGGATATTGTGATGATTCATGCATAAAATAAATGGGACTGGCAGGAGCCTCCACTGAGAACAGGCAGCTGCTGGACAGTCTCCCCTCAGCTGGGCTCTGCTAATATTTCTTGGGGTGAGAGCTGGCTCCGTGCTGCTTCTGTTATCTGGCAGCCCAAGATAACTGCCCACCCAGCCCTGCAATGCCTTAGTTCTCAACTGGAGCTGGGAATGTGGGGACTGGAGCTTGGGCTTCAGCTGCCTTTAAAGCCATAACTGCACAGGAAACTGTCTAGAGTCAGAAATTTCAACGTGGGGTTCAGATGAGTCTGTGGCCATAACTGGATTGAAATAGATGTTTATGACATTAATTCTAAACTTTATGGAAATAATGTGTAGGTCTGTGTGTCATTGATCTGTGGCTGCAGGGCAAACTCTGTCCAAGATTTAGCAGAGCAAATATTATTCACTTCTCATGGTTCTGAGGGTCTGAGATCTGGACAGAGCATGGTAGGGATAGAACAGATATCTTGATTTCATGTGCTATCTGAGATTCTTTCTCATTCATGGTGTTGATACCTGATCCTTTCTTTTTTTTTTTTTTT
>NW_008338883.1:593483-595439 GCF_000622305.1 Nannospalax galili | reverse complement strand
TCTTCCTGTAGTCCCATTTGACCTGAGCTCACTATGTAGACCAGGCTGGCCTTGAACTCACAAAGATCTGCCTGCTTCTGCCTCCCAAGTGCTGGGACTAAAGGCGTGCACCACCATGCCCAGCGGATACCTGATCTTGATGAGTGCAGGAGATAGAAACTGGTCAGGTGAGGACTAGTTTGAGGAAGGGACCCCAAAGCAGCAGTTCTAAGAATTTTCTGGATGCCAGGAACACTAGAGGAGAGCTCTAGCTCCTGGCTCCTTGTTTTCTCTTATCCTTGATTACAGATGTGACCACAGGGCAAGGCAAGAAGACATCTAGACATCTCATGGTTGGGCCAGCTGGACTAACTAGCACATCCCCTCTTCATGCCTCACCCCAGTTTCTGCACAAGTTAGTTAAAAAGTCCCCAGACTAGCAGCTGGATGGTCACTCATTTCCAGGGACTCACTTCTGCTACGCAGGAGCTCACCCTCTGCAGCTGAAACCCCCACTATGCATCCATACTAAAACATCTCTCTAAGATGTACCTTCCAAGGTCCATGAATTGCATTCTTGGAATTTTTGAGATAAGAACCCAAAAGCCACTGGCTTGGGGTGGCTTTGGAGGCCATCCAGTTTTCTGGGACTCTAGTGTTCCCAAAGTTAAGCTTGCCAAAGCCAAGAAAGGCTCCTCCACTCTCAAAGACACCCCCAAATTTCCCATATCATATCTAGGATGGTTCGGGTGACGGAGTAGGGACAGACTGCAAGGGCTCAGCTGGGGATCACGGGTCTATATACTTGGTGAGCTCTTGTTTTTCCACAGGGCTTTAGGGTCTCTCCCTTCTCCACACACCATTCTACGTAGTCTTCAGCAGGGTATGAGATTTCCTTCAGGAGCACTCAGAGCAGTGGGCAGAGCAGGAGGCCTGAGCATGCAGCCAGAGAAGCTGAGGCTAGGGCAAGTCAGAGAGGGATTCTCAACTCAGGATGGCTGCTCTGCTTGTTTGTTTTATTATTGTTTTCTAATAATGCGGATTGCAGTGCAGCTTCATTGTGTCATGTCATGGTGAGGTAAAGCGCACACAGAGATAGTAGCCATTCACCTGGCACAGTGCCTGACACATGCAAGCATGCAGAAGGGGTCGGTATAATCACCATCAGAGTAGTGATGATGATAATGTTGATGATGTTGTGGGCATAGAACCCGGTATGGGCGAAGTGGGGAAAAGGCCAAGAGAATGAACATTCCTCAGATACTTACCAGGCACCATCACTGTTGCTTCCCATTCTCTCTCTTCAACCCTATGGCCTTTGCAGGAACAACTCAATTTTAGAAATAAATCATTTGGGGAAATTAATAAATTTACATGCATGTCACTCAGTTCTGCCCTACCCATTCCCACTTTTCCCCATCAAGATTGACAGGTTAGTACAGCTCATCAGGGTGGGCCTCAACCTAGGGGCATTAGCCTCTGTTAGGGCTTAAAGTCTAGAATGTCCCCAGCAAGTGGGGCTGTTTTGGGAAACTGGAACCATCAGGAGGTGGGACAGGCTGGTGTAATCAGGTCACTAGAGGTCAATCTTCGAAGGTCATAGCTCCACCCCTGGCTCCTGCAGGCTCTCTGCTTTCTGATCTGCAGTATTGTGAGGATCCTGTGCCTTCTTGAAGGCATTCTGTGGTGAAGGGTGGGAAGGCACTTGCAAGCCTAAAGTGCCCCATAGTGTTTTTTCCCAGCAACAGAAAAGTAACTAATACTCATCTATCTATCTATCTATCTATCTATCTATCTATCTATCTATCAATCATCTATCTATCTATCTATCTATCTATCTATCTATCTATCATCTCTCTATCTTCCATTACCCAAATATCTATCATTTCTTCTATCTGTCCATTGATCTATCATTTATCAATTATCTATCAATCATATACCTGTCATATAGCTATCTTCATTTATCTGTCTGTCCTT
>NW_008338883.1:583601-593433 GCF_000622305.1 Nannospalax galili | reverse complement strand
TATGTATTATGTATCTATCTATCATCTATCTATCTATCTATCTATCTATCTATCTATCTATCTATCTATCATTTATCTGTCTGTCATCTATCATCTACCTACCTGTCATCTACCTATCAGCTACCAATTATCTATCATCTACCTAGCTATCATTTATTATCTATCTATCTATCTATCTATCTATCTATCTATCTATCATCTATCTATCTATCGATCATCTATCATCTCATCTAATTATCTGCTAATCCTGTATTCTGCTAACTCAAGGCTTGGGCAGGATAAGGAACTTCATTCAACCCTTTAGAAAGCCCTCAGGAAGGGGTGGGAGAGGTAGGAAACAGAGGTGCTCCTGTTGGTGTGTGTGTGTGTGCTGTGGTGAAGTTTTTCCTGTGGAATACCCCCAGACAAGGTTCTAGAGATACAATTTCTCCCCAGGGACTTTCAACAGATTTAAGGAACTGAGGACGGAGCTTGCCTGTGTGGGTACAGCCAGCTCCCTCTGGCTCATAGCTTTCCATCATTGTCTTGCAAATATCCCAGTCTGAGGCCAAGGGAGGTCAGTCCAGTGATGGATAAAATGCCGATTTCATGTCTCTTTCATTGCCTGCTAAAGATTCTGTGAATGTTTTACAAGGCCACTATGAACTTTTAGACTTCCCTGGAGAGTAGTGGCTTAGCAATACATGTGGAAATACTGTCATTATCTGTTTTATGGGCAACTGTGATGTAAACAGTGGCAGAGGAAGCTTGAGTGTGCTGGTTGTGCCTCTCATTCAAATTTTCTCTTCCTGTAGTTTACCCTGGGTTTGGATCTCTATCCTGCTCAAATCCTAGCCGTGCACCTGCATTCATTACTCTCAATAGGTCTGCCCAAATCTGCTACACAAAGAACAAAATGGGCTGCAGCCACAGGCTCATTTCCCAGGTAGTAAATCATAATACCAAGATAAGGTTCTGTTTCCTAAGTTTACCATAGGTAACAATGTGGCTGAGGCTGTACGGTGTGTGTGTGTGTGTGTGTGTGTGTGTGTGTGTGTGTGTGTGGTGTGGTGGGTGGGTGTGAGTGTAAATGAACGGGTGGGCTGTGAAAGGTGTCTCGTGAACACAACTGATGAAGAGAGAAGCAACAGCATTCGCTGCTTGGTAATGAGATTCAGTGCCATGGGGCTGTTATTTTTAGGGTTTAAGCTATGAAAATCTCATTTCCTCCCCAGAGGCCTCCTTTCTGCTGTTCTTGAGCACATTAGGTGAGAAATCAAGCGTCATCTTTAAAATGATAACAGATCAAATTAGCTTATAAAAACACTGCTCTCTCCAAGTCTGGTATAAGAGTGAGCGTATAAAGTAGAATTCTGATTTGAGATGAGCTGGGAATGGACATTAAAAAAAAAGAGAGTGGGTTTGAAAATCTTAACTAAGGAGAACTGGAGATAGAAAATTGAAAAAAATGATGGAATTTGATTATATTCTTTATGGCAAATCAAGTACCAATATCCAATGCAAGTCTGCCAACCTGCCTATTTCTGTCTGTCTATCTATCCATCTATCTTCTCTCTATTATCTATCTTCTATTATTGTTTGTCTATATATCTATTATGTATCTATCATCTATCTAACCATCCATTAGTCTCAGGTATGAGACCCCCTCTCTCTTCTAGCTCCCTTTTCATCCTTGTTCTAGGAAAAGTTGAATATGGATTCCTTGGTAAAGAAAACATACAATATGCATTGTCTCAGCCATAGTAGTATAGAGTAAAGAAGGGCGTGCTTTTATCTGAGACCATCATTTAGCAACTGTTGGCAAAGAAAGATTCTAGATCTTTAGTTTATCACATCAAGAGAGCAGTTCATCACATCATCACTCACTTGGTGAGTGGCCAAGGCTTGCGAAAAGGAAGAGCCAGCTCTAATCAGGGAGTCTAAGCAATAGCTCACTGAATTCTGTATGGAGGAATTCTTCAGGGTGTTGTTTAAACCACTTTGGCTTTTGTAGTCTCATTCAAGAGTGTAATATCTGGGAAAGAGAGACAAATTGTCCAGCATTAGATTGCATATTAATTTTGTCTTAGCAAGCATTAACTGCCAACTTGACACAGCTTAGAATCACCTAAAAAGGAGTCTCAATTGAGTAGTTATCTACACCAGGTTGGTCTGTGGACACACCTGTGAAGTATTTTTTTGATTGTTTTAACTGATATAGGAAGGTCCAGCCCACTGTGGGCAATACCATTCCCTGGGAAGGTGATCCTGGGCTATATACGAAAGCTAGCTAAGCATGAGCCTGAAAGTAAGTCAGCAAGCAGCATCCTCCATAGTTCCTGCCTCTAGGTTCCTGGCTTGAGTTCCCTCAATGATGGATTGTGACCTGGAAGTGTAAGCAAAATTAACCCCTTCCTCCTTTAAGTTGTTTTTGGTCAGAATGTTTTATCACAGCAACAGAACAAAACTAGAACATAGACCAATGATGTAAAAGATCCCAAATAAAGGATGTCGTAAGTGGCAGTCCTTTAGGATCATCTGAGGTCGGAAGGGTAGACTGCAACTGAAGTAAGCTGGGAAGAAAAGAAATCAAGAAAATTCCACATTCCACGTCTAACATCCAACAAGCATATTGTTGATTATTGCAGTAGAAACTTGAAGTGGACACATCTGAGTTTCCAGTCTATGAAATAAAGTGTTGTATCCTCTAGAGAAGCAATCTTGCTTTGATGCCAGAATTTCTAGACTCTGCCATCTAGGATATAGAAACAGGCATGAGATTTTGGGAGGGATCAGGAAGCTTTGCCCATGCATTTTGTTCTTAGACCCTGGAATTCTGTATTCTAGTTATGGGAAAAGAACATCTATAATTATTTTGAGTTTCAGTTGTATTGTAGACTCTGGGTGAAAGCTTTGTGTAGCTCAAATATTTATCTTCCTATGTTGGTGAGCCTTCAATAATACATTGCATGACCTATAAGATTACTACTTCTGGGTGGTAAGATGATGGGAACTTGGGTGAATTCCATTGGTTTTCCATTGCTTGATTTGTTTGCATACGTGTAAGTGCACCCGTGTCATGCAAAGCTTGTAGAGGACAGAAGAGGGCATCAGATCCCCTGGAACTGGAGTTATGGACAGCTGTTAGCCACTAGGTAGGTGCTGGGATTTGAACCTGAGTCCTCTTCAAGAGCAACCAGTGCTCTTAACTGCTGTACCATTTCTCCAGCACCGGTCACTGTGGTTTTTTTCTTTCCTTCTTCCTTGCTCCTTCCCCTCCCCTCCCTTCCTTTCCCCTTTTGTTTCCTCTTCTCTTCTCTCTGCCTTCCCTTTCCTTTCTTCTTTCCCTCTCCTTCCCCTCCCTTCATTTTCTGTCATATGTAATTCTATCATTAATTATTTCATAAATAAAATTTGTGCTTTTAGTTAACCCTTTTAGTTAGACAATCCACAAGAAATTGAGAGCTAGTCTTCCTGGGTTCAGGTCCTGGTGTACAGGGCCGTAGAGTTGTCTGTCATAGCAGTGAATGGCTCCCAGTGGCACAATGCAGTGTAACGCCTGTATAGCCATACATGCACAGCACCCCTCAGTCTTGCCTCTGTCTTATACTGTGTGAATGTGCACAATCCTGCTACAGTTCTGTTGCTGCAGTTTCCACATCAAAGGGTTTCTGTGAGAATTAAATATAATTATTAAATATTATAAATAAAATGTATACATCCCTCAGATATAGGTTGGCATATAGCAATATTGTGTATGTGTTTGTTGTTATTGTTATTATTTACTATTCTGGTATTGTCAATAGGTATGACTTGTTGCAAACTGACAAGTTGAAGCTCATTTTCAAATGATTGAAGATCTAATTAATCTTCTGGGACTGGAAGCCTGGAAACTTCAGCATGTATCATGATTCAGATTCAAGCAAACATTAAACATTAAAACATTAAAGGAATGTTTTCAGAAAGATGCAAAATGCAACAGAAGGCTTGACCAAACCTGTGTGGTCTCTGAAAGTCTCTTTTCATCAGATGCGTCTACCCTTATTAAAATGTCCTATGCCTAGGGACTCAGGCTGATAGATTCTATGGTGGGCGGTTTCAGACGTCTGTATGTATGAGCAAGGCAGAGACTTGGGTATGCCTGTCTGTACTGGGTGGGCTATGGAATGCCTTTTGTTCCCTCACTGCACACCTCTGCCCCTCGTTCTAGAAAGTAGCAGCTACCTGGGTTGTTCAAGAGCTACTATATCCTTTAGGGATCATATTCAACTAACAGGCAGGGTAGCCAATGAAGGATATGTTCCCAGTTCCCAGTGAACATATTCAGACCTCATCCACAAGGACACTCTGGAAAACAAGAGGCTATAAGACTCAGACTTATTCCCACCAGTCATGAGTAAAGGGATTATTTTGCTTTATTTTTTGCAAGTTCTAATTGCCTAACATTCCCAAGGCTCAGAGATCTGCTGGGATATTTGGTTAAAGACGTCTGTCAGAGATACCAGCAGGGGAAGTTGGAGGTCTACTTGCATCAACATGACAGGGCTGGGGAGTTATGGAGGCGCAGAGCCCCCCAGAGCTGTAGCTTCAAATAAGACAGGTTCATCTCTTCATTTGTTCTCAATCAAGATGAGCTGATGGTTGTGTTCAATGGCTTCTTCTTTGTGGAAGATCTCCATTTGTGCCATGCCTTCTATGATAGTTAGCTTTCAGTGTCGACTTGATACAATCTAGAATCACTTGGGGAGACAATATCAATGGGAGGTTGTCTGCACTGGGTTGGTCTGTAGGCGTGTCTTGGCTAAGTCAGTTGATGTAGGAAGACACAGCCCACTGTGGGCAATGCCATTCTCTAGGCAGTTGGTCCTGCACTCTGTAAGTGGAGAAATTAGGGTCTGGAGATGGATCAATGCTTAAGAGCACTGGCTGCTTTTTTCAGAGGACCCAGCTTCAGCTCCCAGCACCCAAATGGTGGCTAACAACTTCCCATAACTCCAGTTCCAAGGAATCTGATGCTATGCCATCTTTTGACCTCAGTGGGCTTGCATTCACATGGTGTATTTATATACATTCATGCAAAACACTCATACACATAAGAAATAAAGCTTAGCAGGAGCAAGCAAGCAAGCGAGCCTGCAAACACTCATTTCTCTCTGCTCTTGACTGCGGATGTGATGTGACCAGCTGACTGAGGCCTTTGCTGCTGTGACTTCCCCACAGAGATGGGTTAGAACCCAGAATTGTGTCACAGCAACAGAAACGGAACTAGGATGCCTTCTTTTGGTAGGTGGGTAGAATCAGCAGAATGTTGTAGAAATTACACTGTGTTAGTTTTAAGTCTGAGTCTCAGGAAACTGCACACTTCAGCTTTTGTCTTGAAATCCTGGCACTACCCTTATGAACAAACCTGGGTTTTTCTTCTGGAGGACTGGAGACAGCTATATTGTCCCTCAGCCTGCAGTCAGACAAACTCCAAAGGCGGAAGAATTGACTCATTTGCCTCTGACTGTCAAAGGAAAAGGAGCCTTGGTTAGACAGAAGGCCTGCCCTCTAAGCTCAGGCTATGCTGCCTACCACTGCATCATGATCTAAGTAAGCCAGTTGTATAGAAATAAGTGATGCAGGGAAGTTGCCTGTCTTTAATTTTTGACTGTCCAAAATCTAGTTAGAAGATACTAAGTATATATAAGAAGAGGCTATAAAATTTAGTCTAGCAGATTAGGAGGTAGTAGATATTGGCAGTCTCCATCAGAAACATTAACTTTTCTCTGCCTTGCAGTAGTAGCTGACACTCCTTGCACAGAGGTGCCTTGTGAAATCCTGTTACACATTGTGATAGACCAATGACCCAGTGCTCCTGAAATTCTTCCTCTGTGCTGCCTCCAAGTGGGGGTGGGTTCGGTAAGATTATGGTTAAGTAGTCTCTAGATGTGGTTGTCTTTATTTGATGGAGAGAAAGAATGAACTTAAGGGTGGATCTGCAGGACTGGCTGCAATTTCCAATTGTATTCTTGAGGCCCCTTGGGTCTCTTGGTAGCAGTTCTTTTGGCGAGAAACCCCAGCGGGAAGAGAGCTCATGGCAAGATTTATGCATTTCTGTACTGCTCTGCTGTGATTGATGTAATCACAGCAGCATCAATATCTTTGTTCATTGCTCCTAGGAGTCAGTATCCAGTCTGGTGTCTCCAGTGTCTTCTAGCATGATTTATGATTCACAAGTCTAAATGAGGTTTCAGGTCCCCTAAGAGAATGTGGAGTGTGTTGGAGGAAGCTCAGTGTGTCAGACAGATCCAGGTCTCAATTCCTTATTTCCAACTTGCTAACTGTGTGACCTTGAGTCAATTGCTTAATACAGGTACCTGTTTTCCTTTTGCAAAATGTAGGCAATTATTGCAAATATCCATATTCTTTGTGAACATTTGATGAAAGAATGGATTTGAAATGCTCCATCCTACTAGGCACCCTGAAGATGTAGATTGTACCTAAATTAAAGGGCACTCAGGCTCATGTTTTTAAAAGACTCCAGTTGACGGTTCTTTTAGGGTCTGAGGATTATGAATGGGGCATCTATTGTGTCTGTTAATATGGTTTAACAAGTAGATACAGCTGGACTTGTGACCCACACTTACAGCCCCAGTACTTTGGAGGTTGAGGCAGGAGGATCACCTGAACCTAGAAATTCAAAATGAACCTGCACAATATAGCAAAACCCTTCCCAGTTTCCCTCCAGAGTGGGTACAGGTAAGAAAGTTGAGTTCATCATGCAACCTTATAATAAGTCCATGCAAAGCCCCCCTTACGTGAATGCATTTACTTAACTTTTCCTTCCCAATTTTCCATCTGCATTTCACTGTCTTATTTATATATGCACATCTGTCTACCATCTATCTACTATCTATCTATCTATCTATCTATCTATCTATCTCTATCTATCTATCTATCATCTATATCTATCTATCTATCATCTATCTATCATCTATCACCTATCTATCTTCTATGTGTCTATCTCTTTATATACTTCAAATGTATTTTATAATCCATTCTATTATTGTAAAATATTGTGTGTGTGTATAACTTATTCCGATTATATTGTGCTGTAATCTGAACCTTTTAAACTCTGCTATGGTCAGGATAACTGTCCATGGGCATCTCATCAACAATACTGTGCTGCATTTTCTACTTTGATTCATTTCCTAATTATTGGATAAGTAGACTATCTTGAATATTCAAAATGTGCATCAAAAATACCTATTAACCTTCTGTATGCTCAGGAGGGTGACTGACAGATAGTGGTGTGCATGGTTGATTTTCTGAAGGGTAGCTGGGTGGTGCTCCACAAGGGTAGTGCCAGTTTAGACGACTGTATTGTATGAGAGGTCTAGTATCTTCTCCATCTTTCTGTGTTTGTACTATAATGGATATAACGTGTGTTCTAGTTTGTTTCTCCATTGCTGTGACTAAACACTTTGACCAATACCAACTTGGGGAGGAAATAATTTATTTGTCTTACATCTCCTGGGTCACAGTTCATCAGGGAGCCCAAGGTAGGAACTCAGGGCAGGAACCTGGAGGCAGGAGTTAGAGCATAGGCAATGGTAGAATGCTGCTTACTGACTTCCTTGCCTGGCCCCTACTCAACCTGGTTTCTTATACAACATAGGCCCACCTGACTGGGGTGGTACCAGCCACAGTGGGCTGGGCCCTCTCACATCACTCAGTAATCAAAAAGATATCCCACAGACATGGATACAGGCCAGTCTAACAGAGGCAATTTACCAATTGAGGCTCCCTCAACCCAGGTGTGTCAAGTTGACACTAAAGCTATCTAGCACAACGTGGTATCTTACTGCTATTTAAATGTATACTTATAGGCTTACATGTGAGTGTTAGGGTCTCTTTTCATGCATGCCTGTTGAAAATCCTTCCTCTGCATCACCTCTTCTTGTCATCAGGAATAGAACCGTACTGTGCCATCCATTTTCCAGCACCTTAAAGAGTTACCTCTATTCTGCATCGAAGTCGTATGCAAATTGGGATCTGTTTCTGAGGTCTCTCTTCTATTCCGTATGTGTTTTATCTTTTTTCTTAAATACATCTTTAATGTTTTATTATAGTAGTCTTTCACATACCTCAGTATCATGCACAATCCATTCGCACCCCATCTTTCCTCTTTTCTTTTAAAAAAGATTTATTTTAATTTTATGTGTATGCTTGTGTGTGCTTGAGTCTCTCTCTATATGTATCACATGTGTATATGTGCCCATGGAGGCCAGAAGAGGGCATCAGATTCCCAGAGCTGGAGTTCAAGGTAGGTGTGAACTGCCTGATGTGGGTGCCATGAATTGAACCTTGGTCCTCTGCAAAAGCAGCAAACACTCTTAACCTCTTAGCCATCTCTCCAGTCCCCTATCTTTCCTCTTTACATATAAAATTGACTTATCCTTCCTTTATTTATTCCTTTTTCTTTCTTTGAAACCTAGGTACCTATTTATTAGCCCAGTGTCTAATGAAATTTATTCAAAGAGATAGCTTTTAGTAAATATTTTGTAAATTAATATTTTAAATTTATTTTAAACTTTATGTGTATGAGTGTATTTCCTGCATGTGTGTAAGTGCACCTGTGTTGTGCAATACCTGCAGAGGTTAGAAGGGGTCAGATCCTCTGGAAATGGAGTTATGGATGGTTGTTAGCCACCATTTGGGTGCTGGGACTCAAACCCAGGTCCTCTGCAAGAGCAGTCAGTGCTCTTAACTGCTGAGCCATCTCCCCAGCCCCTTGTAAACTAACTGATACATTTCTAAATTATAGTAGGTGATGTAATTTGTGCTTATTAAATATTTTGTGTGTATAATGTATTAGTGTGTACATGTTTGTGTAGGTGGATATGCTCATGGGTGCACATGCATGTACAGATTTATATTATCTTCCTTAATTGCTTTTAACCTTTATTTTGGATAAGCGTCTCTCACTGAGCCTTAATCTCACTGACTTGGCAAGACAATCTGGCCAGTGAGATCCAGAGATCCTCCTGACTCTTCCTCACCAATGCTGGGATTACAGACATGCCACCACACCCACTTTTTCACTTGGGGGCTGGGAACAAAACTCAGGTCCTCATGCTTATAAAGCAAATACTTTACTAACTGAACCATCTTCCCAAGTCGGCTGATTTTTTAAGTGATCATTTCCTTTTCCTCTTTACCCAGGAGTTATTTTGGAGTGTTGACCATTCTAAGTGGATCTATGTCCAAGGCTGCCCTGTTCTTATTCATTTTTAATTTTCTTTCATTTTGGTTAGAGACTGCCAACTGTAATATTTTAGAATACCAAATTGTCTCTGTGGTCGAACATATACTGGATTTATGTGAGTGAACCTTAGGCATTGGACATCTGTTCTCCATAGAATTAAAGCTTGGTGATTATTAAACCAAGCTTTATTAATTATGTAGGTCAAATCCTTTTATCTGGTATTGTTAAACTATAGGAGACCACAAGGAAGCTTTTGAATGGGCTTCAGGGTGTCTACAAATCCCCCAACACTCAGAAAATCAGAGTGCACATGGTTCTGGTTAAGAAGAGAGTGCACACGAGATTCTCATAGGGGCCCAGGAGGCTAAAACCCAAAGAACTCATGCTGTTGCAGAGACACTTGTACATCCACGTTTGCTGCTGCTCTTTTCACAATACCTAAGAGATGGAAGAAACCTAAGTGTCCCTCGATTGATGAGTGGATAATGAAAATGTGGTTCATTTATACAGTGGAGTTTTACTCAGCAGTAAAGAAAGATGAAATCATGAAATCTGCAGGTAAATGGATGGAACTAGAAACTGTTATACTAAGTGAAGTAACAC
>NW_008338883.1:580549-583475 GCF_000622305.1 Nannospalax galili | reverse complement strand
CAGGAAGCAGGATAATGGAAAAGACCAGGGAGGTAAAGGAAAAGAAATAACCTGAAAGAGAAGAACAGTAGGAAACAGGCCTTAACAAGGGAGATATGGATAAAAATTGGGTTAGTTTAAGGAAGGGGGAAAGGAAGGGTATGCAAGGAACCTTGGGGATAAAGGAAAAGAAGGAGCTCAAGAGAGGTAGGACCATAGGAGAAGAGTATTAGTAAGTTAGAAAGGGGAGAAATGGGTCACCTTAAGTGGGAAAACCATGATGGAGGGGTGAGACAATGTGAGAGATAAACAATGCCTAGCTAGTTTTGAAAACCAGAGAGAACCATATTACTCCTTCAGCCTACTGACAAACTGTGCATAGCAGATCAAGAAATGTATGTCTAGGTAAGGTTTGTCTGAGAACAACTGGTCTTTGCCCAGGATTTGTCTACATGATACACAGTAATTAAAAATACCAGACTGGTGGAAGTAACCTTCTTGGGTGTTTAACAGATAGACTTTGATGTCTATAATAATTTGGTCAGAGGGACATAAAGGACACATTTGCTCCTTGCTCTCCTAGGTCGACTAGTTCCAGGGGACTGTGGGTATCTCTCAAAATGTCCTGTGATGGTGGTGGCTCACCTGTCCTCTTGATCAAGGAGGCCGAGGAGACCCCACCAGATGGACTTGAACCAGTGTCCTGTCTGTAGGGAGGAGGGTCAACACAGAGGAATCATGTCCTCCATGCTTCCAATCGAAGCCAACCATGGTTGAGCAGGACCTTTGACTTATCTTCACATAGGTGGAACTGGAAAAGAAAGGAGCCAGGGGCTCCTCCCAAGACCATGTGGCCCCCAAGGAACAGATCCTCAAACAGCCTTAAGAGTAAAAATAAATTGGTTTGTGTGGGCCAACTGTGTGACCTTAAACACCCAAAAGGAAATCATAATCAAAGATTAAACGGTCCAATATAATTACAAGCACCAGTGCTAGACAGGAGATACTTTCTTTTTAGCTGTTGGCCAGGGTGGCTCAAAGGACTCCCAGAAACTGAGTTGTTGGCCAGGGTGGCCAAAGGGATTCCCAGATAGTAACCCAGCATAGAACTGGGAAATTGAACAGCAGACCCAAATCTTATCCAAAGGAATATTGACAACTGATTACCGCTGGATGAGGAACAGCTGACCCTCCTAAAACAGGGACCTCTAGATAGGCTGACTAGATTCACCAGAAGGGCAAGTCGGGGTGGGGGGGAATGGCTGGTGGTGCCGATGGCGCAGCAGACAGTAGCAGGGATAATAGAGCATAGGGGCTCTAGTTGGGGGAGGGAGGCTGTGGGGGGTGGTACCTAGGAAATGGGCATATAAATAAAAAATAATAATAGTTCTTCAAAGCATAAAAATTTGCTCCTTAATAATTGGTAGATGTGAAAAACATTACCATTGAAATATACCTGATGACTTTATATCCATGCTCAGATGCCAAGGAGCTCAGAAAGTAACCGACTATGACTAGGAATAATAAGATATATAGAGATTAGAAACACATGTACCTCTTAGTGTCAATTGTATTAAAAGTGATTTTTTTCTGTATGAAACTGTATTTTAATAATGAAATGGAGATCTTTTGGGGGGTTTGAAACCTCATTTAATTTTATGTCTAATAGGGTTTATACGGAGTGCAATATTGTTTAACTGTATTAATTCAACTGTAAACCTAAAAATTTACAGCCAATTTTGAAAGAGATGCAGCTTAGCTCTGGAGATTGTTATTGAATATAACAATGCCATTGTAATGGAATGCCTCTTCTTGTTATATGGTTATTAAGTAAATAATTTAAAAAATTAACAATAAAAGAAAGAATCTGAAAGAGAGGAACAGTAGAAAACAGGTGTTAACAAGGGAGATATGGATAATAATGGTGTTATTTTAAGGGGAGGGGGAAGGGAAGGTTATACAAGGAACCTAGGAGATAAAGGGAAAGAAGGAGCTCAAGAGAGGTGGCACCATAGGAGAAAGGTATTATAAAGGGAGAAATGGAAAAAACGGGGGCACCTTAAATGGGGAAACCATGGTGGAAGAGTTAGACAATGTGAGAGATAAACAATGCCTAGCGAGTTTTAGAAAACCAAGAGGGACCCATATTAGGCCAACAATCTACTGACAAATTATACATACAACCAGATAAAAGAATGTAATATATGCCTAGGCAAGGTTTATCTGAGAGTGTTTGGTCTTTTCCCAAGCTCTATCTACATGGCATATGGTAATTAAAAGTACCAGACTGGTGTAACTCACCTTGTTGGATGTTTAATAGCCATACTTTGAGGCCTATACAAATTTGGACAGAGGGACATAAAGGACAGTTTTTGCTCCTTTCCCTTCTAGGATGACTAAATTCCAGAGGATTATGAACATCTCTCAAAATGTCCTGTAACTGTGGAGAGTCACCTGTCCTCCTGAGCAAGGAGGCCATGGAGACCCCACCAGATGGACCTGAACCATTGTCCAGTCTACAAAGAGGAGGGTTAACACAGAGGAAACATTTCTTCCAAGCTTCCAAATGAAGCCAGCCACAGTCAAGCAGGACCTTTGACTTATCTTCACATAGATGGAACTGGCAAAAGAAAGGAGCCAGGGGCTCCTCCCAAGCTCATGTTACCCCTGAGGAATGGATCCTCAAACGACCTTAAGAGTAAAAATAAATTGGTTTATCTGGGCCAACTGTAGGGTGTTAAACACCAAAAAGGAAAGTATAACCAAAGATTAAAGGGCCCAATATAATTTCTTAAGAGTCCATATGTATAGCTAAAGGCTACGTAACAAGAAACAATGCCAGACAGGAGATACCTTGCTTGCCCAGAGTGGCCCAAGAGACTCCCAGACAGCAACACAGCATAGAACTGGAAAATGAACAGCAGACCCCAATCTTATCTAAAGGAAT
>NW_008338883.1:577790-578936 GCF_000622305.1 Nannospalax galili | reverse complement strand
GTTTATACTGAGTTCAATATTGTATAACTGTATTAATTCAACTGTGACACTAAAAATTTATAGCCACTTTTGAAAGAGATTTATCCTTGCTCTGGAGTGTGTTACTGAATATGTTAAAGCTGTAATGAAATGCTTCTTCTAATCATGTGTTTATTAAATTTAAAAAATTAAAAAAATAGTTCTTCAAAGCATAAAAATTTGCTCCTTAAAAATTAGTAGATGTGAAAAACTTTACCACTGAAATCTACTTGATGACTTTACATCCATGCTCATACGCCAAGGATCTCAGAAAGTAACTGACTATGACTAGTAATAATCAGATATATAGAGATTAGAAACGCATGTGCAAACATCTTAGTGTTAATTGCATTAAAAATGAATTTTCCTTCTACCCGAAGGCCTCTCTCCAGGGTAAGTGCCTTCTCTGGGCCCCAGGAGCACTGCTTCTGGGCCTGGCCCTGCCCTAACCTCCCTCTGTTTCCCTGGACTTGCACCAACCACCGGCCTCTTTCTGGGACGTGGGGGCTGACCTTTCCTCTTCCTGATCCTTTGCATACAGACCAACCCAGCTCCTCAGTGCAGTCCCCAGGAGTCCTTGGGGGCTCTTCCCACCCCATCTGCCTTTGCATCACTGGGTGGCATGCCACCAGCTGCCCTAGATCAGCATCTTTCCTGGGCCAGGCTCCCAGGCCAGTCCAACCCCCAAATTCCTGAGGCCAAAATCATTCCTGGAGGGATCCACACCTTAGGAGAAAGCCTGAAAACATTTGATCCTCATCTGAATTGGGCCTCTGTGGAAACTCCTGAAGACAAAAGCAACCCAGCCACTCCAATATAAAATCAAAAGAGAGAACTAGAAGTTTAGACAAACCAGCTTTTCATGCCCAAAAAATAAACCACAAAGACACATAAAGTTCATAAATAGAAGCAGACCTAAACTTGAAGGCCTAGGTCACACAAAAGAATCAGAAACTACAAAAGAAATCTACATGTCAAAATCACAGAGAAAAAATAATAACATGAGAAACCAAAATAACATATCCCACCAAATACCAATAGTCTCTAGAGGAGTACAATGAGAACCCTCTAGAGATAATGCAGAACCTGGAACTCAAAAGAACAATTATAAACATGATAAAACAACTC
>NW_008338883.1:574797-575800 GCF_000622305.1 Nannospalax galili | reverse complement strand
AATACAAGAAGCATATAGAACACCAAACAGACAGGACCAGAAAATAAACTCGCCATGGCACATCATAGTAAAAACACTAAAGGTACAGAATAAAGAGACAATACTGAAAGCTGCAAAAGAAAAACAACAAGTCACATATAAAGGAAAACCCATTAGGATTACAGCTGACTTTTCAGTGCAAACTATGAAAGCCAGAAGAGCCTGGACCAAAGTATTCCCAGTTTTAAATGACCACAGATGCCAACCCAGATTAATATACCCAGCCAAAATGCCTATTTATAGTCAAAGGAGAAGGAAAAATCTTCCATGACATAAATAGGCTGAAGGAATTCATGTCCACAAAACCAGTCCTTCAGAGACTTCTGAGTTCTGGAAACAATACAAAGAGCTGAAGAAAGGAATGATTATACCCAAGGGCTTACAGAAAGAAATCCAATGAAGTGATAACTGAGGAAAAGTACAGCTATATCAAGAATGTAAACAGAAATAAAAATGACAGGATTCAATACTCATCTTTCATTAATAACTTTAAATATTAACGGACTGAGCTCCCCAGTCAAAAGACACAGACTGTGTGAATCGATTAAGAAACAAAACCCATCTCTTTGTTGTCTGCAAGAAACTCATTTCACTTTCAAGGACAGATACTATCTCATAGTGAAAGGATGGAAAAAAATATACCAAGCAAAAGGCACTAAGAAAAAAGCTGGCGTAATAATTCTAATATCTGACAAAATAGACTTTAAACTAAAACTAATCAGAAGAGACAAAGAGGGCCACTTCATTCTGATCAAAGGAACAATAAACCAAGAAGATATTACAATCATGAACATATATTCACCAAACTCTGGTGTACCCAACTTCATAAAAACAATACTACAGGACTTTAAGACCCAGATTAATCCCAACTCACTAATAGTAGGGGACTTCAATAACTCACTGTGTCCATTAGATAGGTCAACAGGGCAGAGAGTTAACAGAGAGACATCTGAATTAAACAATA
>NW_008338883.1:570343-571957 GCF_000622305.1 Nannospalax galili | reverse complement strand
AACCTACCATTTGACCTAGTTATACCACTCCTTGGCATATACCCAAAGAACTCATCCTATTGCAGAGACACTTGTACATCCATGTTTGTTGCTGCTCTTTTCACAATAGCTAAGAGATGGAAGCAATCTAAGTGTCCCTCAGTTGATGAGTGGATAATGAAAATGTGGTTCATTTATACGGTGGAGTTTTACTCAGAAGTAAAGAAAGATGAAATCATGAAATTTTCAGGAAAATGGATGGAACTAGAAACTGTTATACTAAGTGAAGCAACACAGACTCAGAAAAAAAAATAGACATAGGTTCTCCCTCATATGTGGATCCTAGAACCAGACCCTCATAAAAGTAAGTATGCAACCAGAAATAAGTACAGTAACCAGGGTACTGGAAAGGAACCAGGGAGGTAAAGGAAAAGAAAGAACCTGAAAGAGAAGAACAGTAGGAAACAGGCCTTAATAAGGGAGATATGGATAAAAATTGGGTTGGTTTAAGGGAGGGGGTAGGGAAGGGTGTACAAGGAACCTAGGGGATAAAGGGAAAGAAGGAGCTCAAGAGAGGTAGGACTATAGGAGATGGGTATTAGTAAGGGAGAAAGGGGGGTAATGGGGGACCTTAAGTGGGAAAACCATGATGGAGGGGTGAGACAATGTGAGAGATAAACAATGCCAGCTAGTTTTGAAAACTAGAGGAAACCATATTACTCCTACAACCTACTGACAAATTATACATAGCAGATCAAGAAATATATGTCTAGGTAAGGTTTATCTGAGAACAACTGGTCTGTGCCCAAGATTTATCTACATGACATACAGTAATTAAAAATACCAGACTGGTGGAACTAACCTTCTTGGGTGTTTAACAGACATACTTTGAGACCTATAATAATTTGGTCAGAGGGACATAAAGGACAGTTTTTGCCCCTTGCTCTCCTAGGTCGACTAGTTCCAGGGGACTATGAGCATCTCTCAAAATGTCCTATAATGGTGGTGGGTCACCTGTTCTCCTGATCAAGGAGACCGAAGAGACCCCACCAGATGGACTTGAACCAGTGTCCAGTCTACAATGAGGAGGGTTAACACAGGAATGTTTCCTCTATGCTTCCAAGTGAAGCCAACCATGGTAGAGCAGAACCTTTGACTTATCTTCACATAGGCGGAACTGGTCAAAGAAAGGAGCCAGGGGATCCTCCCAAGCCCATGTGATCCCTGAGGAACAGATCCTCAAATGACCTTAAGAGTAAAAATAAATCAGTTTATCTGGACCAATTGTATGGCCTTAAGCACCCAAAAGGAAAGTATAACCAAAGATTAAAGGGGCCAATATAATTTCTTAAGAGCCCATATGTATAGCTAAAGGCTATATAACAAGCAACAATGCCAGACAGGCTATACCTTCTTTGGAGTTGTTGGCCAGGGTGGCCAAAGGGTCTCCCAGACAGTAACTCAGCATAGAACTGGGAAAATGAACAGCAGACCCCAATCTTACCCAAAGGAATATTGACAACTGATTACTGCTAGATGAGGAACAGCTGACCCTCCTAAACAGAGACCTCTAGAGAGGCTGACTAGATTCGCCAGAAGGGCAAGTAGTCGGGAACGGCTGGGGGTGCCGACAAC
>NW_008338883.1:550720-569961 GCF_000622305.1 Nannospalax galili | reverse complement strand
GTTTATACTGAGTACAATATTGTATAACTGTAATAATTCAACTGTAAACCTAAAAATTTACAGCCAAATTTGAAAGAGATGCATCTTAGCTCTGGAAATTGTTATTGAATATGCAATGCTGTTGTAATGAAATGCTTCTTCTAATTATGTGGTTATTAAATAATTTAAAAAATTAACAATAACCAGAGCTTAATTTTTGTCTTATATTTATATGTACAAATTTGATCAATCTATAGCACTATATGACCTTTTAAATGTTAAAAGGTTGTTGATTTATGCATTTTTATTTTATGTATATTAGTGCTTTTTCCTGCTTGTATGTAAGTGTACCTCATGTGTGCAATGCCCATGGAAGCTAGAAGAAGGTGTTGAATTCCCTGGAACTGGATCCAACAGACCAGTTGTTAGCTACCATGTGGCTGCTGGGAACTGAACCTAGGTCCTGTGTAAGAGCAGCCAGTGCTCTAACTGCTGAGCCATCTGCTGTTTCCTTCTTATTTTCCGTATCGAAACAATGTTGGCCGATGCATATACATGTACATTTAGAGTGTAGCTTTGAATTTCTTTTTTATTCTCATAGTATGATAATTATAAAATCATTAAAAATCCTTTTTGATATATTTGCCTCGAATTCAGCTTTATCTTATTTTATTATTCCAAGTACAGCTTTCTGTTTATTTGTATTTGCCTGACATTTTTTTTGTTCAACAATAGGCTTCTTGCTTAATTGGATTCGTTTTGTATCAATCATGTTTAATATGAAATCTAATCCCTTTTATGTTCATCACAGTGGATGCTGTATTTGCTCTTGTTCTTCTCATTTTCGTTTCATCTGCTTGTTGATGTTTGTGAATCTTGTTGTTTCTGTCTTTTGCGCTATGGATTTTCTGTTCATTGTTTTTCTTTGCTCAAGTGGTTTGCGCATTTTTATTGCAGTCTATTTTAACATGGTTTTGATCCAGCTGTACCCTGACCTTTATCTCTCTATCTTATACAATTGGAAATTTAAAGTTTCCTTTGTATTTTATTAAATTTTTTATTACATTTTAATTTATTGTGTGTGTGTGTGTGTGTGTGTGTGCACATGGGTGCATGTGTGCCACAGTACACCTATGGAGATAAGAGATCAATTTTTAGAGATTAGTCTTCTTCTACTATGTGAGTCCAAGGTTTGTAACTTGTGGGCCCCATTTGTATATTTTAAAAATAAGGATTTGGTCATACTGGAGCTGGGAAGATGACTCAGTAGTTTAAGGTACTTGCTGCTGAGTTTGATGATCTGAGTTTGGTCCCCGAACTCACATCATGAAAGAGAAGAACTGACTCCATCAAGTTGTCCTCTGACCTCCATACACACACTGTAGCACTAGGCACCCACACACACACACACACACACACACACACACTAAAGTTTTTTTAAAAGATTAAGAACTTGGGCATATTCTGTTTTCCTCTTTCATTGATTTAGAAAACTTAAATTTTAACTCTTGCAATTCTGTTGTTTTTATACTTTAGATGTTTTCAGTTATGCTCTTATTTGTGTTGTTTTAAATCATAATTAAAAGAATGTAACCACATTATATTAGTTACTATCATGAGTCTCCGCCAGAAAAAAGACACATTTTATTTTGCGATGCCTCCTCTTTTGGTCTTGAAATTTTGTTATGTCTTTCTGATTGTTTCATGTCTATCTTCAAGTAATTTCTTTTTATTTTTATTCTAATTTTTTATTTTGTATATGTATTTGTGTCTCTCTGTGCACATGTGAGCGCAGGTACCTGTGGAGGTCAGAAGAGGGCACCAGATCCCCCTGAAGCTGGAGTTACAGAAGGTTGTGAGCTGCCTGATGTGGCTGCTGGAAACCTAACTTGTGTCCTCTGCAAAAGCAGTACATGTTCTTAATTGCTGAACCATTTTTCCAGCTTCTTCAAATAATTTCTCAAAAGAAAAATATTTTCAAGCCCCCTTTACCCTGTGATTATTTTGCTTTGCCTTTCCACACGAGTGACAGCTACAAGGAATGTGAATGAACCAGTTAGCAATTTCTGTGTATAAGGCCGTGTCCAAAGTTAATGACTTGCCAAGGGCTGGAGACATGACTCAGAGCTTGAGTGCTTGCTTCTTTTGCAAAGGACTGAAGTTTGATTCCCTGCATCCACATCAGGCAGCATACAACCACCTGTAACTTCACCTTCAGGGGATCTGACACTCTCTTCTGGAATCCAAGGACATTTGCATTCATGGGCACATCACACCTCCCTGACCCTGCCACACACACCACAGTTTAAAAACAATCCAAACTTAATGACTAACTAGAATCAGGAGGGTGGAGGGATGGGGAAGAGAATGGTCAAAGCACACAAAATCAAAGTTAAGACAGGAGAAATACACTCAAGAGAGCGAGTGCACATCATGGTGATCAGTCAATAATGTTCGGAGTGTTGCTAACAGTAGATTTTAGTTGCTCTTTTCATAAAAGGTATATAAGATAAGGCACATGTTAAATAGCTTGATTTAGTTATTCTACAAGGTTTACACATATCAAAACATCCTATGACAACCCTAAATACATGAACATTCATATAACTTCTCTTGTCAATTGAAAAATGTTTTCTTGAGGTAGTCCACAGCATAATTGACTTATCCTCCCATCTGCACTTTAAAAATCTGAGTTGAGTTTTGCTGAGAACTTCTGGGATGACTTCACTCATATATTTGTGCTAAATTGAACAAAAGAAGCTGGCCTCGTGAGGAAGGGCTCCACTCTCCCTGGAGGCTCATCCTACAGCAGGCTGGCACAGGCTGGTGGCAGCTGGGTGGGGTTTCTAAGAGGAAACACAGAACAGGCAGCCTCTTAAGGGTTGGGCTTGTTACCAGCACAGCTTGATATTGAACACATTTGTTATTCCAAACAAATGACAGAGGCCACCAGCTCAAATTGAATAGGCAAGGAAATGGAATCCATTTTTGTCTTTAAAGATTTATTTTTAATTATGTGTGTGTGTGTGTGTGTGTGTGTGTTTGTGTTTATGTACGTGAGTGTAGGTGATCACAGAGGCCAGAAACACTGGATCCCTCCCCTGGTGCTGGAGTTACAGACAGTTGTGAGTTCCCACATGGTGTTAGGAACTGAACTCAGGTCCTCTGCAAGAGCAGCAAGTGCTCTTAACCACTGAGCCATCTATTCAGCCCCCTGAACCCATGTTTTCAAGGAAGATAATGCTAAGCCACACTGGACAGAGATTCAGGGAGAAAGGAGATACACATGGCCATTTTAGCAGATCAGTCCACTGGAGTGTTTAGAATTTCTGATGCAATATCCTAAAACCTGCCCATCTTATTTTATCTTCTGGCATTTTGGGAGCCGTGGTATTCTGCTTCCTTTACACTTATGTATATTTGATACTTATTTCTATTTTGGTTTGTTCTCTTTCACAATGATTATCTGGTTTCTCAGTCCCACCCTTCCTGTCACAGATCCAAATTCTGGAATATTCATTTTGCTCTTTGCTGGCTTCAATATTTTAAATTGAGCTTTATTCAGTTTTTATCATGTGATAAGCCCTTCCCTAACATCTCTCCTTTCAGTTTGTCTTACTTCTAATGTTGAGTGCAACTTTTTCTCAATCTGTGATGAGGTCACGCTGACCCTTCCCCTTTTATGGTCCTGTCATACGCTCAGGAAGCTTCTTCACAATCTGATTGGTTCTTCTAGAGACATTTGATAACGATTGGGTGTTTTAAATACGTTTAAAGTTGGGACTGGAGAGACGGATCTGTGGTAAAGAGCACTTTCTGCACCAGAGCTGGATTCTCAGCACCCGGGTCAGGCTGCTCACAGCCACCTGTAATTCCAGCCCCAGGGAATCTGACACCCTCTTCTGGCTTCCTAGGGCACTTGAACACATGTGCATGTGTGCTTATGCAGGTAAACACACCGATTCATAAATAAAAGTAAAATGAAGTTTAAAAAGATGCTTAAAAGTTTTTATTACATCTTAATTTATTTACTGTGTGTGTATGTGCATGCATGTGCATGTGTGTGCTTGTGTATGCTGCAGCATATGTGTGGGAGGTCAGAGAACAACTTGCAAGAATTAGTTGTCTCCTTCTACTTTCTATATGTGCTCTGATGATCAAATTCAAGGCCTCAGGCTTGGTGGCAGATGCCTTTACCCACTGAGCTGGCTCACCACCCCTATAGATGTTTAAAATAATTTCATATGTACTTATCTTTTTATAATAAAAAAGCACAATATATCTCGAATCAGTTCTCTCTACCCCCTTGCCGGGGTTTCACTTATATAGCCCAGGCTTGCACAAAGCTCACTATGCTACCTAGGTTGGGCTTGAACTCCTGATCCTCCTGCTTCTAACTCTCAAGTGCTGGGATTAGTCCTGAACCACCACACCGAGTTTCTCTGTATTTCCTTTTATTATTCTTAAAGTTTAAATCATGTTGTAAAAATAACTTCACATGGTAAAGTATTAAACAGTACATAATAATATAAAATAAAAGGTAAAACTCTGAACTCATTGAAGGGAGAAAACATTCTCGGCAATTTTATGGTATGAAAGAGAAATTATTTTTTCTGCATGCAGAAAGGCACAATATTCACATTGTTCACTAATGATTTTTTAACTTAGTTTTTGAACTTCTTTCTTTGTGAGTATACATAAAAGTACTAAATTTATTTTTAGTAGCTCCATTGAATTTATTATATAAATCAGTTAAAATTTGTTTGTTCAATACCTAATGTCAAAGATTTAAGTTCAAAGATTGTGCTGTTTTGTTTTATTTATGAGATTGTGTCTTGCTATGTATCCTGGGCTGGCCTTGAACTAGTGATCCTCCTGTCATAGCCTCAGTCCTGGACCACACTCAGATAGCATTAGGTATTTTGCTGGTACTCTTGACATACTTTCTTTATAATATGAACCTTGCAGTGACTACCGCCACAACTCTCTCTGTATATGTGTGCATATTTCTAGATACATTTCTGGGAAGGAAGTTCCTAGAAAACCTATAGGGTTTTAAAAATATTTTTATAGGAATTTGAAAATTGTCTTTGAAAAGGTTTCAAACATTTACTAATAAAAACGATATCTCTTTCTGCATTTAAATTTAAAAAAAAATATTTTATTATTTTTATTTTATATGTATGAGTGTATTGCCTGCATGTATGTGAATGGACCCGTGTGGTGAAATGTACACGGAGGTCAGAAGAGGGCTTCGGATTCTCCTGGAACTGGAGTGAAGGACAGTTTGTAGCCACCATGTGGGTGTTGGGGATCGAACCCGGGTCCTCTGCAAGAGCAGTCAGTGCTCTTAACCACAGAGCTGTCTCTCCAGCCCCTGCATTTAATTTTTTTTTTGTCTTTTTGAGACAGGGTCTCCCTGTAGCCCCAGCTGTCCTGGAACTCACTATGTAGACCAGGCTGGCCTTAAACTCACAAAGATCCGCCTGCCTCTGCCTCCCAAGTGCTGGGATTAAAGGCGTGCACCACCACGCTGGCACATTTAAATTTTTTAAAGATTTATTTTTAATTGTGTGTGTGCGTGTGTGTGTGTGTGTGTGTGTGTGTGTGTGTATGTACAGTTGCCCTATGAGGCCAGAAAAGGGCATGATATCCTCTGGAACTGGAGTTGCAGGTGATTGTGAGGACCCAATATGGGTACTGGGAACCAAACTCCAGTCCTCTGAGAGAGCAGCAACATTTTTAACCATTGAAGCATCTCTCCAGCCCCCTTAAATTTTTAAAATTTAAAATTTATTTGAGTCCCAGTCTTATTTGCAGGGCATCTTTCTGAGCCCTCTGTGATTATTGGCCATTTCTATTCATTTTTTTTCCACTATTTGTTCATTTTTAACCCTTTTTATTTAAATAGGGTTGTTCATCTTCTCACTGGCTTTTAAGAACTAGCTCATAAGCAGCATAAAGAGGTGGCTACAGGCAGGGCTCTGGCATTGGTTTGCATGATTTTTCATCCTGAATTCACCACCTGTTTAACTTGGTGGGAGTTCCTTATATTTCTGCATCTTGGTTCCGTCATCTGTGAACATTAATAACATTTAAGTCTCTTGTGAGAATTAAAAAAATTTACATAAAACATTGACCATAGTACTAGTTCATTCATAATGTTAAATGTTAATAATAATAAAATTATATTTTAAATATCTATTGTCTATCATATGCATAGTAAACAATTTTCCAATGTGAACATTTTTCCTTAATATGAAGGCATTCTTAGTTCAAGATTACTTAAAATCAGTAATGAATTTTTCTAATGATTTTAAGGACTTTTTGTATGCTTTTAATATTTATTATTTGTATTTTATGTGTATGAGTGCATTGCCTGCATGCATGTAAGTGCACCTGTGTCATGCAATGCCCATGGAGGCCAGAAGAGGGCATCAGATTCCCTGGAGTTATAGTCAGTTGTTAGCCACCATATGGGTGTTGGGAACTGAACTCAGATCCTCTGCAAGAACAGCCAGTACTCTTAACTGCTGGGCCATCTCTACAGCCCCTGTAAGAAATTAAAAATTAAAAAATATAATTTATTGAGAATTTCATACATGGATATAAGCTTATAAGGTGTTTTGATCAAATCCATGCCCACTCCCTCCCCTCCAACTCCTCCCATATCTCCCCATCACTTTTTTCTGATAACTTCATGTACTCTTTCTTCTTCTTCTTTTTTTATGGGGCTTTTTGCTACTCTAACATTCCTCCCTCTGAAGAGGTAACCCTAAAATCTTTTAAGGATTAGATAAGAGCTCCCAAATGCTTTTGACATTTTTGGCCTTTGGAATGGATTATGTTGCTAAGAAGCCCATGGACATTTTGACTTTTAGCCAAGAAGCTGGCTACTTTTCTTTGGGGTCTTTTTACTCTAACTGCCTAGCCAATTCCTACCTCCTATTCTTATCACACCATCCTCTGAAGAGGGTACCCAAATTGCCAATAGGGAATAGGAACACAGACTGCTCTGGCTTCTTCCATGCTGAACAGGGACACAGGGTGAGGCAATTTTTTAAACTGAATTTTTGTGTATCATACACAACATCTTAACATCTTTATACCCCTTCCCCATCAGCACCCTCCCATAGCGCCCCCCACCCCCCAACCACTGGATTTCATGCATTCTGTCATTTATGTTAAGGCCTATTGTGTCAAGTTAGTATCCTCTGATGTTCTTTAGTGCATGTTGATCTACTGGGGTCTAGTCAGCCTATCTAGAGTCACTCCTTTAAAGATCAGCTCTTCTTTACCCAGTAGTAATCAGTAATAATGCCCAATAGTTCTTCAGCTAAGATTGGGGCCTGCTTCCCATTTCCACAGTTCTATGTTGGGTTTTTGTCTGCTTGTGTTTGCATGGGTCTTGTGCACACTGTCACCATATGTAATTTCATATGAGCAAGGTACCAGGAGCCTGTAAGACTTTGTATCCATGTGGTCATGCACCTCCTCCAATGGCTCTTACAATCTTTCCACCCCCTCTTCCACAATGGTCCCTGAACCCTGGGTGGGTGGAGTTTAATATGGAGCCCTGTCCAAGGACCCACACTGTGCAGACTCTTTTTCTCTAAGTAAATATTTTTAACAGTGACAAAGTGCACCATACTATTGTTTTATAAATTCCCATTTAGTGTTAATGTCATTTATGAATTTCTTTAGGGTTTCCCATTTATTTTCTGTGTTCATTTGCCTGTTCCCAACTGCTTTTGATAGCATGATGTAATGTGAGCCCTCCTTCCTATGGGTGGTCCTGTGACGAGGTCATTGACCCAGTGAAACTGGAAAGCTAAGGCTCTACCCAGGCTAGAAATTCTTATTCTCTTGAGCAGTTTTCTCTCAAGGGGCTTTTTAAAAAATCTCCTATTGTAACATAATGACTCATATTTTGAATTATTTTCCATGTTACTGGTGAAATTTAATATAATTTTAAAAGGAGTTTGGCTAAAATTAGAATATTTTTATTAATATTTCATCACACGATAAGAAATAAATGTGACACTGGTGGCACACATCTTTAATTCCAACACTCAGGAGGTAGGGGCAGGAGATCTCTGTGAGTTCAAGGCCAGTTTGGTCTGTATAGTGAGTTCCTGGCCAGCCAGAGCCACAAAGTAAAACTCTGTCTCAATAGTAAAACTACTAATAATAGTAAGCTAACTGAACACTAGTGACCCCAGCAGCCTGAGAGATGGAATATTACATAGAGGGAGCGCCTAGAAGGTTCTAGGTGCTCTTTCCAAGTCTCTCCACATGGAAACACTATTTTCAATGAGTATTTACATATTTGTACATGTGACAATGTATTAATTAACTTTACCTGATTTCAAACCATGTACACATTATATTGAATAAATTCTTCTTGATTTGGTGTTTTCTTGTCAGCATATGTCCATGGTATTACTGCTACTTTTTTAAGCCATTGTTTTAGTCCATTATATAAACACATTTTAATTTATTTATATATATTTAATCTATGGATGTGTGGATTGTTCCCAGGTTTTCAAATTGTTACATTACCCATTCTAGTGCTATAAATCCTTTCAAGTATTTCTTTCTGGGGCTTATATGTGAAAATTTCTCCAAGAATGGAATTGCTGGGCTTAGGCACATCCATCTTTAGGCACACAATCCTGACTGCTATTGTCATTTTTTTAGACACTTATGAAAAACACAATATTGGTAAGGTGATGGATATGTTAATTAGCGTTATTGAATTTTCTACAGTGTGCATATAAGTTAAAACATTACTCGTGGGCTAGAGAGATGATTCAGCAACTAAGGGCAGTGGCTGCTCTTACAGTTTCCAGCACCCATGTTGCATATCTCACAACTCCAGCGCCATGGGATGTGATATTCTCTTCTAGCCTCCTTAGGCCCCCGCATACACATGTGCACACACACACACACACACACACACACACACACACACACAAATAAAAATAAATCTTAAGGGGCTGGAGAGATGGCTCAGTGGTTAAGAGCACTGGGTGGTCTTGCAGAGGACCTGGGTTCGATTCCCAGCACCCACATGGTGGTTAACAACCATTATAACTCCAATTCCAGAGGATCCGACACCCTCTTCTGACTTCCATGGGAATTACATGACACAGGTGCAGTTACATATATGCAAGCAATACATTCATACATATGAAATAAAATAAATAATAAATGCATCTTAAGAAAACCATAACACTGTACTCCATAAATATATTTATTATTTGGCAATTAAATATTAATTTTAAAAGTTTTTGAAAGTGCAAAATCAAATAGTTCAAGGAGAATTTACATCTTTATAATTTTGTGTTTTTATTCAAGCACACTAGCTAGTAACTAGTGTTCATTTTTAAGATTTATTGTTTCCCAAGTTTTTTATTTTTTATTTTTGTGACTATCATACATGAGTACTGTCTTTGCATTATTCCCATCTCTCCCAGTCTCCCTCCAACTCCTCCAATGCCCCCTCACCTCATTTCAATTTATCGTTTTCTTTGATTATTATTGTTACATATACATATACACATTTATAAATACACCTATACACTCACACACATATAATGTGCTGAATCCATTCAGTGGTGCTCATGTGTACTTGTGTTATGGTTGCCCACTTGGAATTAGATAACCTCTTAGGGAGCTAGTCTTTGGAGAAAATGGATTCTCCCTCCCTCAGCGTCCATTGATTTCCTGTAGCTCTTCATCCTGAGGAGGCAACCCATGAAACTTCCTTAATTCACCTTAGCATGTCAACTGGCTTTGTCATTATGCAGATCTTGTTAGACCACCATACTGTGGAGATTTCATTGATGTAGCTTCCCTATCATGTCTGGAATGCATTAGCTAGCAGCAGGTGTCTTGTCCTTCTAGCTCATATGCTTTCCACTTCTTCTGTGATGTTTCTTGAGCCCTAGATGTAGAAGTTGCATTGTACATGTGTCACTTTGGGCTGGGCATCTCACAGACACTTATTCCCTGCATTTGACAAGTTATGGAACTTTTTAATAGTCTCCATTTGTCACAAAAAGCTTCACTGAAGTGTGGTGAGGGGTACACTTGTCTGTAAATATAAGGAAATTTACTTAGAATATAGTAAGAAATTATGTTGGTTTAAGAAAGTGACAGATGTAGGTTTTTCTCTAGGGTCTATGACATCTCTACCAGTCTGTACTTAACTATGTTTACAGTATCAGATATGATTTCCTTCACACTGAGCAAGGCTTAATTAGACAGCTGTTGATTATCCCAAAATAAAAGTGCCACTATTGCACTTATACAGATAATTTGCTGGGCCAGTAATTGTGGTGCATTGACTTTGTTGCTGGGCAGGATCATTGATTGGTTTTCTCCCTTGGCAGCTTGCATAGTATCTTCTGATACTACGAGAGCCAGTCTTTAGGGAGAAGGCTTCTAGGTCAGTTCTAACTCCATTGCTCCAATTCCTGTGTCCAAAGTATGTCCTTTCTTTAGCAGTAGGGTCTTACCTTCAAGTTCTGGGAGGCAATCAAAGGCTGTGGCAATAGCCAGCATTATTTTAGAAGTCTCTTGGATTACCCTACCAACAACAGCTCAAAGGGAGGTTTCCCCTGCTTGTAACTGTGATTTTTATTGTATAGCCTTCAGCTACACACACACACACACACACACACACACACACACATGCACACACACACACAGTAGGTATATTTTTCAGTAGGCTTATGAACTAACACCTCCCCTTTGAACTATGGGCATTTTAAGTCATATAGAAATAGTTGATTCAAGCTGGGCTTGGTGGCGCACGCCTTTAATCCCAGCACTCAGGAGGCAGAGGCAGGAGGATCTCTGTGAGTTCAAGGCCAGCCTGGTCTACATAGTGAGTTCCAGGTCAGCTGGGGCTACAGGGAGACCCTGTCTCAAAAAACCAAAAAAAAAAAAAAAGAAATAGTTTATTCATATTATATAATTGCTGAACAATTTGAAAAGAAAATATGTGTTATGACAAATTAAGTCAAATTTGACTTAATTTTCCAAAGAATATACATACAGGTTCAATATGATTATTTTGCTGATAAGAATTAAGAATGACTCCACTATTAACTAGTTGATACTCATATTGATCCAGTTAGCTTCACAGTGTATTTTATATATTTTTCAGAAGATAATTGATACACATGTGATATTGTATTTTGCTTTTAAAACTTCAAAAAACTATTATTTTTATTTTATGTGCATGAATGTATTTGCTTGAATGTATGCCAGTGCATCTGTGTCAATGAATGCCTGTGAAGGTCAGATGAGGGCATCGGATTACCCTGGAACTGGAGTTACAGATGCTTGTTAGCCACCACGTGAATGCTGGGCATTGAACTTGGGTCCTCCATATGAGTAGCCCTAGTGCTCTTAACCACTGAGTCATCTCTCCAGCCCCTTAAAACGTGTTTTTAATAATGATACCCTTCCATACATAATGACATTTTATGTAAGACTTTTAAAATACACACATTTTCACATAACTATAAAAGTATATGAACTTCTGGGTGTGGTGGCACAGGCCTTTAATCCCAGCATTTGGGAGGCAGAGGTAGGCAAATCTCTATGAGATTGAGACCTGCCTGGTAAACATAGCTAGTTCCAGGTCAGCTGGGGTTACAGTGAGACCCTGTCTCGATAAAACAACAACAAAAAAGTATATGAGCTAGTAAGTGAGCCTATGTACTCATAACCTACTTTTAGCAATTACTATTTACTATTATTTTGTCGTTCTTTCTTACTCTATTCTTTTCCCATAACTTAGCCACAGTTTTTCTTTTGTCGACAGTTTTTGAAACAATTTTCAAATAGTTTACCAATTCATGGTTGAATAATTATGCATATTTAACCAATAAGAACTTTTCCCATGGAGACAAGACACAATCACAACACTGATCAAAAATCAGAAGCTCTTAGCGTCTTATCCCTATTTCATATGCAGATTTACCCAATTGTTTCACATTGTTTCTGAAGTTGTGTTGCTTAAATCAGGGTCCTAAAAATGGCCCACTTGCTGGATTCTGTTGTTGTATAATTCTACAGGATGTATGGTCTGGGCACTGTTTACACATGTCCAATGAAATGATGGTCTCTGTTTTTAAATCTAGAATTTCCTTTTTTCCTTTAGCATTTTACTTTATGTTTGAGCATGTGAAACTTTAATAGGGTTCAAGAGTCTGAAATAGGTCCGGGTATGGTGGCACACACATTTAATTCCACCATTTGGGACACAGAAGCTGGGAGATTGCTGTGAGTTTGAGGTCAGCCTGGTCTACATAGGGAGTTCTAGGTTGGCCAGGGCTACAGGGAGACCCTGTCTCGAAATAGTCTAAAATATACAAGAGCAAATACTCAGAACCTTTTAATTTATATCCTCCTCCCTTTCTATCTTCTCCCCCTTCCTCTCACCCTCTGACTCCCTCCCTCCCTCCCTCCCTCCCTCCCTATCCCAACATGTGGGTTATCTTGGAGTTGGTTTCTATTCATTGTTTTCTCTCTTTACTCTCTGCCATAGTTTTCTGTTACTGCTCAATAATCCTTCCTGTTTCTTCTCCATTTCCTCCTCCTCCTCCTCCTCTTCCTCCTCCTCCTCCTCTTCCTCCTCCTCCTCTTCCTCTGTCTCTGCCTCTGTCTCTTTTCCTTTTTGAGACAATGTCTCATGTAGTTCAGGCCGGCCTCATTATCACCACGTGGCTGAAGATGACCTTGAATGTCCTCCTGTCTCTACCTCACAAGGGCTGAGAGTACAGGTATCCGTCACCTTGCTGATTGAACTCACAGCTTCAAGTATGCCAGGTAAGCACTCTGCCATCATAGCACTTAGCTACATCCCTAGCCCCTGTCTTTTTCATTTAGTTACTTTTTCTATTATAGGCATATTTAAACTACTTCTATCGATAGGTAAGCATCTTTACTAGCTGTGGTTTATCTTTTCAGTTATTTTTGGCAGCATTATCACATGTATATGTGTGTTTTTCTTATACAAAAGCTGTCATACTCTAGACAATGTTTTGATTCTCTGTTAATTTAATGAGTCCCAGTGATCACCCTATATCATTACAGACTTTCTAATTTCTTCAATACTGGATGAAGACAACCTAGTTTATTTAACCAGTGCATAAATATTCTTGAGCACATTTTGTCTAGTACATTAGAGACATATGTTCAGGGTAGAGTCTGAGCTACAGGACTGATGAATCAAAGGGAAATTGCTTGTGTAATTTCATCAGCTGTTGCTGTCATAACCCAGGATCTGTTTTTCTGTTACATTTTCTATCTGTCCAGATTCAGCCTTTCCAACAGCCAGACTTTGCATTACTTTGTCCGCTTGTGCAGTGGCTGGATTCATTGAGGATTCTTAGATAAGGGAGAATACATGTGCAAAGCAGGAGGACACATGTGCAAAGGGGAAGGACACATGTGCAAAGGGGAAGACACATGTGCAAAGGGAGAGGATATGCGCAAAGGGGAGGACACATGTGGAAAGGGGGAGGACACGTGCAAAGCAGGAGGACACACGTGCAAAGGGGAGGACACACGTGGAAAGGGGGAGGACATGTGCAAAGCAGGAGGACACACGTGCAAACTGGGAGGACACGTGCAAAGCAGGAGGACACACGTGCAAAGTGGGAGGACACGTGCAAAGGGGGAGGATGCATGTACAAAGCGGGAGGATGCATGTACAAAGGGAGAGGATACATGTGCAAAGGGGGAGGACACACGTGCAAAGTGGGAGGACACGTGCAAAGGGGGAGGATGCATGTGCAAAGGGGAGGATGCATGTGCAAAGGGAGAGGATGCATGTGCAAAGGGGGAGGACACACGTGCAAAGCGGGAGGACACGTGCAAAGCCAGCAGTCCTAGCGCTTGCTCTTTGCAGGATTTCCCTTTCCCTGTTGGCTTTTTCTCTCACTCACACTAATGGACTCTGAACACTGCTTGTGGTAATCTACAGTTCTAGAATGCGCTGTTACCAGGGGACGGGGACGCTTCCCTCTGCTGTTACCAGGGGACGCTTTCCTCCGCTCTGGCCTACAGCACTTTTCTTACAGCGCTCAAGTGGCCCCAGATATGCAATTTACCCAAATGCATGTGCCTTGCGCTCCTGCTCCTGTTTTATCCGGACATTACAGTTCTATCCCGGATTTAGGATGTGGCACTTAATTACGGGCCATGGGGGAGTGCGTAGAGAAGATTGGCATTTTCCTTTGTAACAGAGTGGTTGCGAGCGAGAAGAGTCCGCAGAGACTGCTCTTCAGTTTTCAGTTCTGTTGTTATTAATTTTTAGATGGCATTTTCTCTGGATTATATCTGCTCCTTCCAGGTTTTTAGATTATCTTTTTGCCTACCTTTTCTGACAACACAAGGTTTTCCACCGATTACTATATTTTCATTGGTATTTCAGTGAGAAGACAGAAAAGCAGGAATTGGGGCTGATAGTCAAATGTCATTTTCAAACCAGAAAACATTAAAAAAAAAGTATTGTGTCAGTCAGCTATTTCTGTGCAACAAACTGTCTCCAAACTCAAGGCTTTCTTGTGATTTCGCTAAGAACTGGGTAGCTAGTCTGGGTGTGCCTGGGCAACTCTGTTTCACTAGTCTGTGTGATGGGCCTTCCTCACTGTGAGTTGGACACACTGGAGAGCTTAGAAGAGCACTGGGAAAGGCTTTCCCACAGTGGCAACAACAAGCCGGCACATTCCTTCTTAATGCCTAGGTTTGGATGTGGCACTGTAACCCGGATCCACATTCATTGGCTGAAGTGTCATGTGATTTAGGCCTGAAATTGAGAGGCAAAGCAGTTTATTCTGTTTCAGGAGGAAATGAAATCAGGGGCATGGGAGATGGCTCTGCTGCTTGCATGGGGACAGGAGTTCTGATCCCCAGAACCCAAGTAGAATCTGAGTGGGCATAGCTTCCACCTTTAATCCCAGCACCAGAGAAGCAGAGACAGGGCATCCCTAGAGCAAGCTGGCTAGTTAGAGGGGTCAGAACCGAGAGCTCTGGGCATAGTGAGAGACTTTGCCTCAAATAAATAAGGTGCAGAGCTACGGTAGATGGAACCTGATGTCAACATTAGGCCTTCCTGCACATGGAGGTGCACATACATGCATGCACCCAACATCACACACACACACACACACACACACACACACACACACACACATCCAAGTGAGAGCAGAAAAATTGGGGGCTAAAATGTAAGTCTATCCAATATATTTCCTGTATGTGGATACTATCTCAAGCCTTTCCACAGATTTTTCATATCTTCCACTGCCCCCCAACATTATACATTACAAATTTCCTACCATTTGTAATGAGAAAACAAAGTTCAGAGCTTTTCAATGATTTTTTTCACCATCAACAGCTTTTAAAGAGAGTCAACAGGAATTTGGAACCAGCTCTCTATCTAGCAAGTCCACACCTTTCCAACCCTACTTCTCCAAATTATATATCTGCACCAAGTCCTATTGTTTAGTCCTCAGGAAACACAGTACTCAGAGAACAGTCAGAGACAGAAGCTATCAGCCCTCTGATATTTGGCAAGCTACCACCACCTGCTCCCTAGGATAGAACAAGGTGAAAGTTGCACTCTTGGAGAACACTGATTTTGTTAATAGGTATGGAGCTTATGCTAAATGTCATTAAAGCCTCTGGATGGCCTTGCTCCTCAGTGTTGGCTGGATCGCATGGCTCAGAAGAGGGATGCTGAGGAGACTTCCAGAAAGACCATCCCAACCACACCTGCTGTCCCACAGTTAGTGTTTCAGCATCTGCTGTATAGCGTGGGTCAGCCAAGGAGAGAAGTTCAGCTTCTGAGGCATATATAATAATGAGTCACACAGTCATTAGTGTGTGAACCCCAGGCAGGGAGCTCACATTTTGTATGAGAGAAGAGAGTTTTTTTTGTTCAGTCATAAGCGGCCCCCTACTGGGTCTGGAATTGCTCTCTGTACCAAAAATGCCTGACTTCATTTTCTTTGAATTTAAAAGGACCTTCACAAACATTTTGGCTTAAATATAAAAGAAAACTTTTTTATATAAAGGAAGAGAAATTAGAAAAAAAAAGATTAGAAACTATGTGGTTGAGCAGAGTTTCAGTGGAAACAAAATGAAAATAAAGTTCAAGAATGTTAGGAATATGGCATGCCCCCAGCTTACCTCTTTATCAGGTGTGATATTTCTCCAACGAAGAACAGAGACAGAAAAAGAGGAGAGCGCGATGAATACAAGTTACTTACCCAGAGGCTTAAAAAAATTTTACAAAATTTTATTTATTATTATTTTTATTTTATGTGTATGCATGTATTGCCTGCATGTAGGTAAGGGCGCCCGTGTTGTGCAATGCCTGCAGAGGTCAGAAGAGGCCGTCGGATCCCCTGGGACTGGAGTTATGGATAGTTGCTAGCTGCCATGTGGGGGTGCTGGGATTTGAACATGGGTCTTCTGCAAGAACAAGCAGTGTTCTTAACCGCTGAGCCATCTCTCCAGTCCCTTATCCAGAGGTTTTTAAAATGAAATTTCTTTTAAAATAGTATGGCTAACATACAGTTTAAAACATCATTTCAGGTTCCTCAGTAGCATGAAGTATTATAAGTAGTCCCGTAAAAAGAAGATTCAGATTTTGGGCGTCACGTGTTGGCTCTCAGTATATAATGAATTTATCTGTCTTCTGTCATCTTTCGGTTCCATGGCAGCTCTTTATTGGTTATGACTGGGGTGTGCATATACCTGGTACTGGTTCCAGAATCTTTGAGGAAAGATCAGCTTTGACACTTACTCCTCCTGGTACAAGTAACAAAAACCAGGGGCTAGTTGGTGTGCCATTGAGACTTTCCTGGCAGTGTACCCAGAGGACGTTGTTGGGAAATCAAATCCATGATTAACTGTAAACACTAACTTCCTTTCTTCCCTGTTAAATGGATGGAACTCTATTTGTTGGAGGGCTTATGAATATTATGGGGTCATCTTTACTGGAATGAAAGAGGAGAAGCTGTCATGTCCATCTCCCTTGAAGTCCTCTGTTTGAATTCTCCAGACTATGAATATTTAAGGAACTTCACCTAATGACTGTGTATGTGTGTGATTCCTTTGGAGGCATGATGGGGTGGTAAGGTGGTAGTGTTTTAGGTAGGGAGATCTTAAATCTTAATGTTAAATGCTCTTATATAAGTCCTAGACATAGACAGAAAAATATGCACACAGAAATATTTTTGTTGTGTCCATTTAAGCTTTCCTTTTGAATACTTTTTTTTTGTAATGGGCAGTACTGCAGAGTGGTGAATGTATTTGGAGTTACTTTGGGGATAAGCATAACTAACTCCTCTGAACAGTAATATCTGAAGCTCCGGTGCATTCTCAGAGCTGGTCACTGACAGCATTAAAATGTGTAGTACGTGTTTTTACTTAGGGTTACCTTGCTGGGTCTTGGTTTTGCCCCCTGCTGTCAGACCTTGACATTCCCACTGGCTCTTAACCTGGTATAGCCTCTCTTACCCATCAAAGTTTGCTTTCAGGCAAGAATCATATATTAATTCACATCAAGACACAGGTGACTGATGGGAGGAAGAGATACCTTTTACGTGGATGAATATATATTCCCAGAGAAAGCCACAGATAGTGATGGCTTCCAGCCTAGGGTACCCAAAACCCCAAGGTTCTGTGAGGATAGTAAAGGAGATCCTTGAATTATTTTCAAGTTTGATAAACACTTATCCAGGCAACAGCCATGTAACAGAAAAATCAAACTTTTGATTTTAAACCTCAGGACTATCAACTCAATGTGGTAATTGAAGTTAATATATTCTGAAGAATAATTTATAAATACCAAATATTTGTTTTTCAAGAACCCACCAGGGATATGATTCATGGGAGTATTAAAAACAAGTTTGAATGATGGGAGGTTTGGGTTCTTAAATTAAAGAAATAAAGATTTAATAGCAATGTTTAAGATATTAGTTGGGATTGTGATAAAGGAAAGGGACGAACAGAGGGAAAACCCATCATGAGCACCTGTTGTGTGTCTGGCTAGACCCTTTCACATAGCCATTTGTTAGGCAGCAGCCATTTTCATGGTGAGATCATGTCTTATTCCAGTCTATACTTGGTGTTCAAGGCAGTTATGTCTTGGTTTGTGGAAGAGACTCCATGAACATTCAGGAAATGGGCTGGAAGAGGAGAGACCTTAGATTCTTCACCTAAGGACACACACACAAGGAACAGATGTTGGGAGTCTAGGTCAGTTTCAGAAACTTCTGTAGTTTTCTATCCTTACCATGAATTTGCATGAGTGGGATGGTCAAGAGCCATCCTTCATGTCCTAACTCACCCACACAGAACACTGTATACTGTGTGTGGTTAGTGACTCATCTATACATCTGCCCACCTTTGGAGTTCCTGTTTTTCATGGTGTGTTTGAGTGTCCTGAATTGGAGAACTTTCTTTTTTTATTTTTTGCACAGAATAAGCTGTTTCTTCTTGCTACTCTAAAGAAAATGCCAAAAACGAATGAGTTTTGTTTGAGAACCCTGCACCCCTTGGGCACAGAGCCTTGTGGAGTGGCTATGCTCAGGTTCAGAAATCCTGTTATTGTGCTGACTCCCTAGCTAAGACATCAACTCTCCTTCAGATCTTGCGGATGATGCTTTCTTGAACCTGTACTCCTGACTGAGTCTGCCTGGGTTGGACAGGTTCAAGGCTGGCCACTGCACAGAGCACGGCCAAGTAGAAAGAGAAAAAAAAAAATCTACCGGTTTGTTGTGTGAACCTGTGAAAAAGAGACTCTTTGCAGTCATTGTCTGGCTGTCAGTGGGCCCCAGGATTCCTCTGCAGGGTTCCAATGCCACAGATCAAAGGGGAAAAAAAAGGTTACTATCAGGGATAGAATGCACATGCAGACATATACTAACTAATACACATGAGGAGTGCTACTTAAATTCTGTGTGTAGAGGGTGAGAGATCCCACCTTTGACCATTGTGCTAGTTTAATTTTTATTCATTGAGTGCTCACTCCCATTAAGCACTATTATCAGGAAAGTTTTCTATAAGGTACAAGTAGAATAAAAGCCATGTAAGACAAGTCTCCATCCTCATAGTCTAGGGAAGGAAGGAAAAACCAACCAGACAACTAACAAACCATCCATCCATCCAACCATCCAATCAACCATCTAACCAGTCAGTCAGCCAGCCAGTCAACTAACCAAACAAATGAA
>NW_008338883.1:546073-548282 GCF_000622305.1 Nannospalax galili | reverse complement strand
GATTTTAAAAAATTTTATTATTTTTATTTTATGTATATGAGTGTATTGCTGCATGTGTGTAAGTGCACCCATTTTGTGCAATGCCCACAGAGGTCAGAAGAGGGTGCTGGATCCCCTGGAACTGGAGTTATGGATGGTTGTTAGCTGCCATGTGGGTGCTGGGAAATCGAGCCTGGGTCCTCTGCAAGAGTAGTCAGTGCTTTTAACTGCTGAGCCATCTCTCCGGTCCTTTATTTATAGATTTTTTGGGGGATCTTTTTGAGACAGGGTCTCCCTGTAGTCCTAGTTGGCTCACCATGTAGACCAGGCTAGCCTTGTTCTACAGAAATCCACCTGCTTCTACCTGGAATTAAGGGCATACACCACCATGCCCAGAATAGATTTTTAAAAATATATTTAATTTCTGTGTATGGTATAATGCAAGTTCCAACTCCAGCACTTTGTACATAATTATCTGGTTTATTAAGCATTATTTGATGAAAAGACTACTCTTTTGTGCATGCATGTTTATGCACATGCATATGGGGCCTGAGGTGAGCCTCAAATGTTGTTCCTTGGGAGCCATCCACCTTTTTTTTGAGAAAGGATCGCTCACCTAGGGCTTGTAGAATAGACCAGGTTGGCCGTGAACTCACACAGATCCTCCCAAGTACTGGGATTAAAGGTGTGTGCCACCACACCCAGCTAGCAGAGTGCTTTGCAATAGGAGATACTCAGAAAATATTTAAATGACTAATTCTTTAGAGTCAATTCTGATTTTATTTTAGGGTTAATGCTCTTATTGAACATTTCAATGTAAGTGCAGAGGTTCCACTGTAGATTTGTCACTTAGGGCTAGGCATCTCACAGACACTCTCTGTGTTTGACGAGTTATGGAACTCTGTAATAGTCTCCATATGTTGTAAAAAGAAGCTTTTTTGATGAGTGGTGCCTGGCATACTTGTCTGTAAGTATAAGGATCCATATTTAGCGTACAGTAAGAAATTACATTTGTCTAGGTATGTGATAGATGTAGTTTTTTTCTCTCTAGGATCTGTGACCTATCTAGCAATGTAACCTGTACTCCTGACTGAGTCTGCCTGGGTTGGACAGGTTCAAGGCTGGCCACTGCACAGAGCACGGCCAAGTAGAAAGAGAAAAAAAAAAATCTACCGGTTTGTTGTGTGAACCTGTGAAAAAGAGACTCTTTGCAGTCATTGTCTGGCTGTCAGTGGGCCCCAGGATTCCTCTGCAGGGTTCCAATGCCACAGATCAAAGGGGAAAAAAAAGGTTACTATCAGGGATAGAATGCACATGCAGACATATACTAACTAATACACATGAGGAGTGCTACTTAAATTCTGTGTGTAGAGGGTGAGAGATCCCACCTTTGACCATTGTGCTAGTTTAATTTTTATTCATTGAGTGCTCACTCCCATTAAGCACTATTATCAGGAAAGTTTTCTATAAGGTACAAGTAGAATAAAAGCCATGTAAGACAAGTCTCCATCCTCATAGTCTAGGGAAGGAAGGAAAAACCAACCAGACAACTAACAAACCATCCATCCATCCAACCATCCAATCAACCATCTAACCAGTCAGTCAGCCAGCCAGTCAACTAACCAAACAAATGAAGTCAGAACCCTAGACCACCAGCTCAGAAACCAAGCCTGAGTATTTACAAGTACTCACACACATTTAGCCCTGTTTGTAAAGCAGATGAGGCAAGTGCTACCTGTATTTTACAGATGAGAACAGAGTCATGGAGCCGATAAGCACCAGTACAGAATCTAGGTCATGGAACTCTAGCTTCAAAACCTCCGCAATGTGACACTGTCTCTTTGTAAACACTTGGTTGTAATGTAGCCCTGTGTTCAGAGAAAAACAGAATGGAAAAAAAAAGGATTAATTCTTCTTGGGTCAATGGAGATGGAGGATCAAGTTTTTTAAAAGAAGTAATTTTCCATAAGTGGGGAAACACAGATTATCCTAGACAAGACACAACAGGGTGGGAAGAAAGACAATGGTTTGGAACAGAAAGTGATGAAGAGGCAGGATTGCTTCAGTGATATCTGCTAAATGAGCAGATCTAGGGCAGAAAGAAAGCTTCTGGTTGCCTCGAATTGTTTCCTCCATTTCTAGTCCTATGTCAGGACCTCCCTCCCTCCCTCCCTCCCTCCCTCCTTTCTTCTCTCTCTCTCTCTCTCTCTCTCTCTCTCTCTCTCTCCCT
>NW_008338883.1:542362-545240 GCF_000622305.1 Nannospalax galili | reverse complement strand
ACAGACATGGGAAAGAGGACAGTAGCTCTTGCACATTCTTTGTTTTGATAATTGCAATAACTAATTTTGTATTTATATACTCAGTACAATTAATACTCCTATTTCACTCTTCCCCATTGTCCTTAGGGCAACATGTCCCCTTCTCTGTTATGACACTTTGTAGGCATTTTATCGAGTTCAACAGTCCCTACCAAGAGGTTAGTTTGGTAGACCATGAAGTTCATGCCTGTCAGCATCTCTCTGCCAGGACTCCCATGAGCCATCATCTATTTGGGGTACTTTAAATGTGCTTTGTATGGCCCATTCATGAGCGAATGCTGAAACCAAAACCTGCCTGTTTCTATGTTCAACAAACATTACAGAAACAAACATGTAACAGTGAATCCATACAACTCAAACCTGTGCCTAAACTCACAGGAGGGCAATATGTACCTAAGGTCCAGTGTTTCCTGGCAAGAGCTGAGATCACGTATTTTGGGCTATGTTGTTAGTGAACTGTGGGCCACCTACATTATTTCCTAGGTTCCACAGTGTTTGTGGAATGTGTTAACAGGCGAAGTTTTCAAATTGAATGTACAGAACCTTGTTAAAAAGGCCACTGCTGAAGGGATGTCCAACAAAGCCTAGGAGAGCCTTCAACCTTGTCCTTTCACTTCCTGTGTCTTCCCAGAAGAAAATAAGCCCTAATCATATTAGCTCTGTGACCTGGAATTATTTTTTAATCAATGTATTGGATGTGTGCACGTATGTTTATGTTCATGTGTGTGTATGTATTGGCATATGCTGTGTGCCCTGATGCATGTGTTGAGGTCAGAGGTCAACCCTGGATGTCAGTCCTTGCTTTTCTCCTTAGTTTTGAGCAGAATCTCTTGTTAAGAGCTACATACATCAGATTAGTGGGCAGAAAGATTCTGGGGATTCTATGTCTATCACCCTTGTCATTGTAGCTTCCTGGGATCACAGATTCACACTAGAGCATAAGGCCGTATGTGCTGCTGTGATCAAACTCTGAACCCTCTCACTTGGGTAGTAAGCACTTTATTCCTTTAGTCATCTCTCCAGCCCTGAATCCCTAACAATATTTCACATATATCATAGTCACAATCAGATTTTCCTCATATGTTTCATACTTGTCTGTAAGTATAAGGATCCATATTTAGCGTACAGTAAGAAATTACATTTGTCTAGGTATGTGATAGATGTAGTTTTTTTCTCTCTAGGATCTGTGACCTATCTAGCAATGTGTATTTGCCTATGTTTACACTACTACACATGCATTCCCTCCCATTGAGTGGGATTTAAGTTCAATTAGAGCTACTGATTACTCCCAAGATAAAAGTGTCACTACTGCACCAATGGAGATAGTTTGCTGCACCCTTCTATTAGGCTTTATAGCTGGAATTGGACAATTGATTGATTTTTTTCTCTTAGTAGCTTGCATAGACAGAATGCATGAACTCTGGTGGGCGGGTATGGGAGGGTGCAGATAAGGGAGGGGGTCTAAATATCATTAAGATGTATTATATGAAACGCACAAAAAGTTCTTTTAAAATACACTTAAAATATTTAATTGTCATGTGGTGATTGTGCATGTTTTGTGGCCTCTCAAGACATATATACAATGTGTAATGATCAGAACGGGGCAATTAATGTGCTTAAACGTCTTTGCATTGGGAAATTCAAAATCCTGCCTAGTAACTATTTTCAAATATTCAGCTAATTATTGTCAACCAGAGAACCCCTATACTTCTTTTCCAATGACATGGAAAGTAACGATTCATGTCTTTGGCTACTATTCCATTTTCTCCAGCAGGGTTGCATTTGTGACTGCGTCATGCTTTGTTAATTATTGTAAAGTGTCAAATTTTCCATTCTGCTTGTGTTTGGTGTGGTGATCTATAACTCGAGATCTTTGATATACCTATTGAAACGGTCTTGGAATGCTCAAACAGCACCCATATAGGATGCAAGTTTAACAAGTGTCGTGTGTGTTCTGACCGCTTCACTGCCAACTCTTCCATCTCTTTCCCTTTATTTGAGCCCCTAGTCTCTGAGAGAAAAGATTGAAATTAGGCCGATTAATAACAACCCCCACAGCAGCCTTTTGGTGTTCAAGGGAAAGCTGTTGTTTCTGCCTTTATATGAAAGGGAAAAAGTGATCAATGCTCAGTGAGGAAGATATGCAAAAACCCGAGACAGGCCGAAAGCTAGGCTTCTTCACTAACATCCAGGTTGAGAAAGTACAGGAAGGGTCCTTGAAGGGAACTGAAAGAGCCACTCCATTAGCCACACTAATGCTAAGAGGGTAAAGAGCTTGCTGGCCAGTATGGAGGCAGTGTCTAAACAGAAGCTCAAACCAGCCATAGCATCCTTTAAAGCCAGTGCTTTGTCCGAATAAGGCCCCAACTCTCTTCAGTTCCATTAAGGCCAAGAGAGATGAAGAAGTTGAAGAAGAAAAGTTTTAGGATCTTAGAGGTTTGTTCAAGCTCAATTTTTCTGAAAATTCTAAGGCTCTTAAAAATTCTACAGAATCTACTCTGGCTGTCCTTCGCTAGTGGAGCAAAAACCTGGATGACAGTACATCCGTTATATCATGGTTGACAGAGTATTTGAAGGTCACTGACTTGTCACTGAAGAAAAAGAAAAGTAGCCAGTTTCTTGGCCAAAAGTCAAAATGTCCTTGGGCCTGTTAGCAACATACTCTGTTCTAAAGGCCAAAAATGTCAAAAGTATTTGGGAGCTTGAACAAACCCCTTAAAAGATTTTAGGGTTACCTCTTCAGACGGGGGGAATGTTAGGAGGGAGTGGGGATGGATTTGATCAAAACACCTTATATTCACGTATGAAATTCTCAAAGTTTTTGTAAAAGTTAAAAAAA
>NW_008338883.1:540643-540866 GCF_000622305.1 Nannospalax galili | reverse complement strand
TTCTTCTCTCTCTCTCTCTCTCTCTCTCTCTCTCTCTCTCTCCCTCTCTCCAAGGCTGACCTCCAACTTGCTATGTAACAGAAGATGATGTTGAACTTCTGATCCTCCTGCCTCTGCCTCCCAAGTGCTGAAATTATAGGTATGGCCCACCGTGTCTGGTTTATGTATTACTGGGGATTGAACCCAGGACTTTGAATATGCTAGGCAAAATTCTTACCAATGG
>NW_008338883.1:511351-540416 GCF_000622305.1 Nannospalax galili | reverse complement strand
AAGTATTTGGGAACTTGTATCTAATCCTTAAAAGATTTTAGGGTTACCTCTTCAGAGGGGGGACTGTTGGAGGGGAGGGAGTGGGCATGGATTTGATCAAAACGCCTTATATACATGTATGAAATTCTCAATAAAGTTTTTGTAAAAATTAAAAAAAATATTACTACTAATTTGTGTGTGTGTGTTATGTGTGTACCTCTGTGTGTGTGTGTGTGTGTGTGTGTGTGTGTGTGTGCATGTGGAGGCTGGAGGACATCCTTGGGTATCACTCCTCAGGATACCATCTACCTTATTCTGATATGTTGACAGAGCCTAAGAAGCCTGATTCCAATTTTGAGATGTTTTATCCTGGATAAAATGCTATTAAATATCATCACATGCTACAGAAAAAGATTTTATGAAAGATGTGCTAATTTATACAGCAAACTTCATTGTCCCGTAAAACATGCCATAGCCACCCTAGTCTTCAGAAAGTGCCATTTTGTCTGGATCCATCAGTGCTGGACCCAAACCCTTCACAAGCAAATGATTGTTTCACTAAAGCTCAGATAATCATTAGCATTACTTGGCAATAAAACATTGTTTAACTAAGTCGCATGCATTGGTATTTTTAGACATCATGCTATCTCACACTTCAACTACTCTAGTATAGTGTAAACATAACTTTTGTATGCATTGGGAAGCCAGTAGATTTGTGTGACCCACTTTACAGTGAAACTTACTTTATTGCAATGGTCTGCATTTAAAGCTGCACTCTCTCTGAGGTTTGCTTCTATATTTTCTTTGGAAAACACAGATATCCATATCTGTTGGGTTTGTTGCTAGGGGTGGAATTTCTAGGCATGGAGAGCCAGAGACGAGCTACCCAGAATTCTCAAGGGAGGACTGCTTGATCCAGCTGTCAGGCCCCTCAGGTTCTGCTTCAGGTGTAGAGAACTGCCTCACCCATGGACACACACCCTTCTTAGAACAGCTCAGTCCACATTATTGGCTAAGGGAGGTGGGGTATTAATAGCCAGCCTTTACAGCAGTGTAGTGGGGGAACAAGTTAAACATACCACCTATACTCTGGAGTACCCAGAGGGTGGGTCAAGAGTCTGTTGGGTCTGAAATATATCCCAATTTTTCCCTCTGCTTAATGGTTTATTCCCAATCCTCTTCCTTTCTGTGCTGATGGGTTTTTATTGTCAACTTGACACAACCTAGAGTCACCTGGGAAGATGGAACCTCAACTGAAGAATTTCCCACATCAGATTGGCCTGTGGCCATGTCTGTAAGAGACTGTCTTGATTGATGATTGATGTGGTAGGGCCCAGTCCACTGTGGGCAGCACCATCCCTAGGTAGGTGGGTCTGGACTGTATCAGAATGTTAGCTGAGCAAGTTAGAGAAGTGAGCCAGGAAGCAGTGTTCCTCCATTGTTTCTGTCTCAGTTCCTGCTTGAGTCCTGCCCTGATTTTCCTTAATGGTGGACTGTGATCTATACATGTATGCTGAAATAAACCCTTTCCTCCCCTAAATTCCCTTTGGTTATCATGTTTATCACAGCAACAGAAAATAAACTAGAATACTATCCATAGGTATAAAGTTAATGAAGGTCCTACATGCCAAACTGCATCTCAGTGTCTGTGTCTGGAGAACCCAGAGCTGTGTGCCACATCTGAGTGAGCATCCCTGCTTTACATCTCCATCCAGGGGTGTATGTGTGTGTGTGTGTGTGTGTGTGTGTGTGTATGTGTACGTGATTGTGGTGGTGGTGGTATGTGTACATGCTTGTGTGGGTGTGTGCATATGGAAGCTGGAGCTTGACACTGGGTATCTTCTTCCATTGCTCTCTGTGTTATTTTTTGAAGAGAGGGTCTCTTACTGAACTTGGAGCCCACAGATTCAGCTAGACTGGTCAGTTGGCTCCCCAGGATCCTCCTGTCTCCATTCTCTGTCCTGTGTTGGGGTTGCTGAGGTGTGCCACTGAGCCTGGCTTTTATGTGGGTCCTCATGGTTGCATAGCTGGTAACTTTACTGCCTGTGCCATCTCCCTAGCCCTGATGTATCTTCTGATAGATCTAGCCTGCCTGCACTGGCAAGAGTGAAGTATAATGTTCTCAACAACAGAATGCTGAATTCTGCATGTCTGTAAGGACTTCGGCCCCAACATCAAATATGATAGACATAATTCTTAAGCCTCTGGAATTTAGGGTCCAAGTTAGAATCAAAAAGGAAGAAAGTTGCCGGGTGTGGTGGTGCACGCCTTTAATCCCAGCACTCGGGAGGCAGAGGCAGGCGGATCTCTCTGAGTTCAAGGCCAGCCTGGTCTACATAGTGAGTTGTAGTGATTTAAGGCCAACCTGGGATACGAAAAAAAAAAAAAAAAAAAAAAAAAAAAAAAAAGGAAGAAAGTTCTGAAAGAAACTGTAAATGTACTAACTTTGCTACTGGAAGCTCCATTTTTATGTTTCTGTACCTTTCGTATGCTTTCAGTGATGCCTTTTCCTATGATTCCTGAAATGCCCCCCTTGAAGCACTTAAAGTTCAATGAAAGTTTCAAACACACTGTTCATGTATCTGCACTCATTGGTTATTTGTAGCCTGTTTTCCCTCAGAGGAAAGGACCTTTATTTTACCATTCTATTTGATGACTAAATAATCTGTTGGAATTAGAATTTGGGCTTGAGATAGTTTTCTTTCTGTTTCTCAGGCACTGTTTCTCCTCCATTTGTCTACACTATGAGAAGTTCAAAGTTACTCTGATCCTCGCTTTTGGGCTGTGATGTATTCTGTTTTCCCTCTGCATGCATAATCTTCCCTCTGCCAAGGCTTCTGAAATTTCACAAGGAGATGCAGGGGCTGGGTGTTCCTTCGACTGTGGTAGCCGGTACCCTTCATTTCTAGACAAATTCTGGCGTGATTCTCGATTCTCCGGTCTTCATTTTTTCTCCCTTGCTTCCGGTTCCTCTTTCCCATTTTGCTAACGGTCCTCTTGGTCAGGCTACCTTATTTTTCTCTTTTTCTGTCTTATCCACATCTTTTCATTTGATCTAGATTAAGGTCTTCCTTAAACTTTAAAAAAATATTATTTTTGTTTTATGTGTACAAGTGTACTGCCTGCATGTATGTGAGTGCACCCGTGTCATGCAATCCTGGGAAGGTCAGAAGAGGGTATTCGATTCCCCTGGAACCAGAGGTAAGGATGATGTTTATCTGCCATGTGGGTGCTGGGAATTGAACCTGGGTTCTCTGCAAGAGCTGTCAGTGCTCTTAACCACGGAACCATCTCTCCAGCCCCAGGGTCTTCCCCAAACTTTATATTTCAGCTCTTTTGTGACAGTTTTGATGTTTGCTCTTTATATTTTATAATTATTAATTAATTAATTAATTTTCTTTTGGAATAGGGTTTCCCTGTAACCCCAGATGGCTTGGACTTTGCTATGTAGACAAGGCTGGCCTTGATTTCACAGAGATCCACCTGCTTCTGCCTCCTGAATCCTAGGATTAAAGGTGAGATGCCTGGCTGTTTGCTCTTAAAAAAAAAAAAATATTGGCTTTGAAATTTCCAGATGCTGCCTTTGTTCAGCACCCAATTCTTTCCCAAATGAGGCACCAATTTCTCTTTTTGACTCCAGCATGATTGACAGCAGACTCTGGAAGATTTTGCTACCTCTAAATCATCTTTTCCCCTGAACTTGTTTTGCTCTTGGAGGGCAGATGTGGTGGAATACCATTCTGCAGACAAACATGGATGTTGCTATCTTGAAATCAGGCCAGTTGTGGAAGGAATAAATGCACTTGGAGAGGGGAAGGGAGAGCGTGTGGTTGAAATCTCAGGTGGGGGGAGTCTGATAACACTTCCTGCACTCCTACAAGGCAATGTTAATAAGCCTGGTGTTGTAAGCATCTTCAGTCTTATCCTGACTGGCCTTGTATTCTCTGCTAACATTGAAAAGAATTCAGGCTTCTTCAGTTGTAAGGTCAGTTGCCCCTTGTCCATACTTCAGTAACATTAAATTTTTCAGCATTTCAGTATTTCTCTTCCTGTTCTTATCCTTGTGAAACTGTGCTTTAAGAACAACACCTTGGGGACTTGGAAGAAGGATCAATGGGTAAAGTGCTTGCTGTGCAAACATGAGGAGCTGAGCTTGGATCCCTGGCACCCATTCCTGTAACCCCTGCCCTGGGAGGTGGATCCTGGGGGGCTCGTTCTCCAGCCAGTGTAGTTAGAGTTTTGAGTTTCAGGTTCAGTGAGAGATTCTGTCTCTAAAAGTAAGGTGGAGAAGTGACTGAGAAAGATTTCCCAGTGTCAACATGTGCCTACAAAGATGAACACACTTGCAAACACACATGCACACATGCATACACAACACACACACACACACACACACACACACGTGTACACAGCACCACCACCGCCATCACCACCACCACCACCACCAACAGCAGCACAGCAGCAGCAGCAAAACTAAACAACCACAGTGAGATGGTTAAACTTGGTTGCCAACTTGATACACTTAGGAAGAGGGACCCTCACTTGAAGATTTGCCTCCATCAGAGTAGCCTATGGGCACGACTGTGGGGCATTTTCTTGATTACTCATTGGTATAGGAGGGCCAGCCCACTGTGGGCAGTGCCATCCCTAGGTAGGGAGGTCTGTGCTGTATAAGAAAGGCAGTTGATCTTGAGCCTAGGAGTGAGGCAGTGAGCAGTATTCCTCTGTGATTTCTGCTTCAAGGTCCTGCCCTGAGGACCTTCCCTTGATGATGGACTATAACCTAAGATGAAAACAACCCTTTCCTCCCCAAGTTGCTTTTAGTCATGGTGTTTATCACAGCAACAGAAAGCAAACTAGAAGATACAGCTTTAGCGAGTTTCAGAAAGGAAGAATATCAGATGTCTTTAGTTTGTCATCTTTACATACAACTCTATATCCTTTCATCCAACTTTGACCATTTCCCCAAGATTTACAACAGTACAAGATTTCACATATTGCTATTAGAGAACATGACATGTTCTGAGTATTCCAGGATACAACCATTTAAAAAAATATTTTATTATTTTTATTTTATGTATATGCATGTATTGCCTGCATGTAGGTAAGTGCACCTGTGTCGTGCAATGCCTGCGGAGGACAGAAGAGACTGTTGGATCCCCTGGAACTGGAGTTACAGACAGTTGTTAGCTGCCATTTGGGTGCTGGGATTCAAACCCGGGTGGGATTCAAACCCAGGTCTTCTGCAAGAACAGTCAGTGTTCTTAACTGCTATGCTATCTCTCCAGCCCCACAACCATTTTCTTAATATATGAAAAGCTACTATAACATTTCATGTGTGTTTGAAATGTATTTCACATTATTACACCCTGAAAATGATTTTATTGGTAAAACTCTTCAAAGCCCATGTGCCTTAATTTCCATATTTGAGTGTGGGTGTTCTAGATATTCAGGTTTTGAGGATTCTTTCCAAGAAAACTGAAGACTCATGGTATCAGGATTTGGCTTTTCCTACCACTGGCTATTTCATTTGTTTAGATTGATTCATTGTTTTGGTGAATATCTTTGTGTTAAGCTTTTCATGCAGTGGACTTTTTTTTCCAGGTTAGATTCCCAGGAGTGGAATTACTGGATCCCATACTATAAACATTTTTAAGGTTTTTAGAGTTTAACCGTAAAAGTGCCTTCCAAGAGTTATGGCAAATTGTCTTAATGGAGGACAGTGGGTCAGAATGCATTTGTACACTTCTTTGGAAAAGGGTAGGGTAAGGCATTTAGCCAAATCTGACCCGGCAGCCAAGCCTCCACACAGAAACCCACAGAACTGGGTCAACCTACCATGCCAACTTATTTGGCCATTTTGGTAGTCAATTCTGAAATTCTTCTGTTTTGGGGACCCCAAAAATCATAATTAAAGGAGCACTTACCATATGTTGAAATGGCTTATGGGACATATAATTAGAAAAACATAGTTTTTGTACAAATGAGAACTGTGCCATACAGAAAGCTGTTAAGTCCCTGAACTGAGTCTCCACAGCCTCCGACACCAGAAATCCAACTTCGGGGTTCTCAGTCTTTGCTGAACTATGGGCTGTATGTGCAGGACCATGGGAACGGTGCATGAGGGTCAGGAGGGGACCAGAAGGAGCCCCAAGAGTCTCCGGTGCACAGAACATTTATGAGAAGTACAATCATTTTACTTGTACTGCATGACATTTTGTTTTGGGCATATCAGGAAAATGGGCTTTATCAAGGAGCAAGAAGAAAAGGGGACAAGAGAGGAAGTTGGTTAGCCCCCCTGCCCAAGGGGGAATTACATCCTTTTTCTCCTGCAGCAGTCAGGGGAAGAGTCACCTGAATAGAAATCCTCACATCTGTCTGTGAATATTATAAAAAGGGCATCTTGTTAAAGAAACAGGCAAAGCTACTGTTGCCTTATGCAAGCATCGTGCCTGTTTAGTGTTTCAGAAATAGGAGGTCCTGGGGCTGGAGAGATGGCTCAGTGGTTAAGAATACCCATACCCCTATGTCAGCTAACAACCATCTGCAACTTCAGTTCCAGGGGCTCCAATGCCCTTTTCTAGCCTCTGTAGGCATTGCATGACATGGGTGCATGTCAGCCTTCCCTCGGCCCAAACTCCGCTGCTACCAGAAGACCGTTGCACACCGGCCCCTGTCACGGAAAGTTGGGGTGAAGAGAGAGACCAATGGGGCGAGAGGGGCCTTGGGCAGCGGCGAGTACGGTGGGAAGAAACACCTGGGAAACTGTGTCAGTGGACAGCTTGTTTATTATGACGAAGCAGAGATTTATACAGGAAAGCTTTGTGGGCAGAGAGGTGGGGTTGGTTTACTGGTGGGCAGGCAGGTCGGGGAGGGAGGGGGCTTCTAAGGCTACGTGGCCCAGTTAGGATTAAGGATTAGAGACCTAATAGTTTTGCTTGGGGGTTGTTGGATAAGAGACAGTGTATCTAGAATGGAGCAGGCCAGTTTCCTGCCATCCTCACTATGAGGTCTCCAGCCTGGTCATGCTCTACATTCCAGGCACTCCTGACTTATCCCAACAAGTGCACTTACATATATGTAGGCAAAACACTCATACACATAAAAATAAATAAATAAAAAAAATTTAAAAATAGGCTCTGGCTGTTACTTATTAGCTAATGGGGACTGAAATCTCTGTTAGTTATGGAGAAAACTCTGATAGTGACAGTGTTTGCAAAGGTGATCATGATACAAGGTGTTCATGGCCTGGCTGAAGGGTTTTGTGTTCCCTCATTGTCTTAATTTCTCTTCTCATCGTGGTGACAAAATACCTGGCAAAGGCAACTTAAGGGAGGAAGGGCTCACTTTGGCTTACAGTGTGAGGTGCAGTCCATGATGGCAGGAAGTCAATGGTAGCAGGAATGTGAGGCAGCTGGTCACGCTGCATCCACAGTCAGGAAGTAGAGGGAGACAAGGGCTGATGCTCAGCTCATTTTTTTCTCTTTTGTCTAGTCTGGGACTCCAGCCCATGGAATGGTGCAGCTTACCTTAAAGGTGGGTCTTCCCACATCTATGAATGCAATCTAGAAACACTCTCACAGACATGCCCAGAGGCTTGTTTTCAAGCTGATTCTAGAGCCTATCATGACAATATTAACCATCATCCTTGTCCGTCGGTTTCTCACCAGCGGCTTCTTGGAAATCTGTTAAAGTGACCCAGTGTGGGCCATCGGGACCACAGCAGCCCTTTGAAGCACTGACTACGGCTTGGAACACTGAACAAGACAAGCCCATAAACTGAGCAGGACCATGCTTACTGCACATCAAGACTGCCTTGTGATTTTCTTTGTGCTTTCTCATTGCATGTGTGTGAAATGTCAGGAATCACAGCCTGTGCAGGCCAAGTGTGTGGCAGGAAAGAGCTCATGATACAGTGTTCGAGGGACCTGGGTTCTGATTCCTCTGGCAGCCTCCAGAGCCTCAGTTTCCCCATTTGGAATGGGAACTTGATCCTTAGCTCATAGAAATGCTGTGAGTAAAGTACAAAGACCCTTGTGGGAGCCCTTGGCCTAGTGTTTACACAGTCTGTGCTCAAAGTGCTGCATCCCTTCTTACCTGGGGAGGGTGGGGAGTGCCACTGTTACCTGGAAGTTCCTCCAACCACTATGGCGGCAAGCTGTAGTCCCACCTCTTCCCATGCTCCTTGGAAGGAGTCAAAGGGAGGGGGGCAGTTACCCCTCCCACCCAATCAGTTGATCTTAGCTGCATGAGGGGTGCTAAGGATAGATAAGCTGAGCATTCCGTGAAGTAGGCCTCTTGCCATTTTGTGTGGCTGTCGGGAAGTCACAAGATTAATGTTTTGGTGTGGACTTTCCAGTGCAGCCATAAATGGGTGGGGGGCGCCCACTCTTTTGTAAGTAAACCAACACCCCAGGCTGAGTAAGTCCAATAAATGCATTAGGATTTTCCAAACAGCAGTTTTGGAGAATGCTTGCCTTGTGTTGTCGCAAGGATGGTGGGAGGAGGGAACTGGATGCCATGTGTGCCTTCCAGCAGTGAATTTGATCTTACAGCACCTATCCTAGGTGGAGGCCTTTCTGGGCCACTCATCAAGGCTGGAGTTCCCAGAAAGAAGATTTGCTTCCCGCTTTCTCTGACTTCAAAAGCTGACGTATCTCTGGGAATTTCCTTGGTGTCTTTCCCACTGCACAGAGCTGTTTTTCTTAAAGAGTGATCTCTGGACCACCAGCGTCGTTATTTTTCTGGGTATTAAGACCTGCAGATTATTAGGCCTTTTTTGGGCCTTCTAAGTCAGCAACTCTGGGGTGGGGCCAAGGATCTATTTGAACAAGCTGTCTCCCCAATGAGTCAGATGTAGATGAAACTTTGAGCTCTTACTGACTTGCAGACCAGGCTGTCAGTCATCAGTCAGGTACTTTTACAATGGCTTTGCATTCTGGGCAATGTCCATCTGCCTTGAGACTGTAAGATCAGCACAGATCTCTACTCACATCCCCAACAGATGCCTGCCCTGTGGTAGAAGTTCCTCATGTCCCAGGGACAGTGTTTTATTGTTCTCACCTGTGTGTGCTCAGCACACCTGTGGTACACAGCACTTGGCAGGACCTTGGCCTACAGAGGAGGAAGCTCCACTTTCAACTATCCTGCAGATCTGCATCTGGATTATGGAGCATAAGCTTTATTGTAATTTTCCTTTGCTTTGTATTTTCCATCCTGTCAGTTCTTGAAATGATCTTGTTTTGCCAAAATAGAGAGGGCAGAAAACATTGCAAATATTGCTGAGTACTATAATAGTCTTGACTCTTCTGCCTGCCAGCCATTTCGTCATTTTCTAGCTCCCACATCCTATCATCTCTTTAGCAACTTGGAAGACATTTTCACCATGTCAAGCAAGCAGAGTACCAGAAACTGCTGAAGCCATAATCTTCAAAGATATTATTGTTAATATCCTTCTTTTATTGTGAGCCGTGTGTCCAGCATGCTGAGGGTTACTCAATAGATATTTTTCAAAAGAATGTGCTTAAAATGTATGAGGGGGCCCAGGAGATGACTTAGTTGCCAAAGTGCCCACCATACCAGCATGAGGACCTGAGTCTGATGCCTAGCACTCATGTGAAAAGCTGGGCATGGTGGCATGTGCTTGTAACCCCAGCTCTGTGGAGGCAGAGATAGGAGGATCCCTGGGGCTCACTGGCCAGTCAGTCTAGTCTAATTGGTGAATCCCAGGCCCTTGTGAGAGACCCTCTCTCAAAGAACAAGGTGGATAGTGATTGAGGAAGGAACAACAACCAAGGCTGACATGCATGCATATACACATATGTACCTCCTTGCCATACCTGTACTCACAGAGACACAGAAACACAGAGACACACAGACATAGACACAGACACAGATACACAGACAGAGACACACACATACACACAAAGACACACAGATACACACACACACACACACACACCCACCCACACACACACACACACCTCTGAACAAAGCCAAACAATATAAAAACCATATCAGACACTATGGAGTCACCAGATCTCTCCTGATTAGTTGTTGGCACATTTTGAATGCTATTAAGATTTCCTTGGACAGGAAGATTTATGTTTATCTTGCAAGAAGTGTTGCCAAAATGAAATTAGATTTCCTAAGGTTTCAGATAATTGGCAGAGCCATTGCAGGATTTCAATATTTCATAGAGAAATTATATTAGGCTTGCTATCAAGGGCACATAATATGGAACATCTTTGTATTTTGTGGGGCATGATCAAGCAACCCAGCAAGTGACCTTGGAAATCTCCAGTGTGAACAGTAGTTTGGAATTTTATTGGGGATAGGTCACTGGTTAGTCTTAGCAGAAGTTACTGTGGACTGGTGGTCTGGTTTCTAAGCATGTACTATTGCTTACTCCACTTTCTCCTCTGGAGTTCTGAACTCTCCCTAGGACATGTTTCTTAGTTCTTATTTTTATTTATTTATTTTTATTTTGGATTAGTGGTCAGAGAAAAGAAAAGGTGTGTGCAGTTCTTCTCTGGATTAACCCTCTCTAACAGGAGCATGCCTCTGTTTATGCAGGTTGGGAACCAGTGACAATCATTTCAATTAATTCTGAGTTGTAAGTCTCACAATGAGCTCTCCATTTTCCCACCACATCCTAAAAGATAAAATTTGCTGTGTGCTCCCATTTAGAGATGGAAGGGGGAAAACAGTTAATAATTAACATTGCAAATGAACCATTCTAGAACATGTTTCTTTACATGATTTGCAGTATTCTATAAGCTGAGAGCAGATGGCTGGAGCCCCACAGTTAGAAGGCTGCTGCTCCTCTCTTTATAGCCATCTGATCTCACGTATACAGTTGAGGTCCTCTCTACCTCAGCTTCTTCATCAGTAAAATGATGACAAAGGTGCCAACTTTGTGGAGTTCTTGAAAGGATTAAAATAATTCACCTTGGTAAATGCTCAGAACATTTTCTGAAGAGAGAAAGCCCTCAGTTGTTAGTTGTCATAGTTTGGATGAGAAATGTCTCTCAAAGGTTCATGTATTTTAATACTTGGCCCTCAGTTTGTGGTGCTGTTTGGGGAGGTCATGGAACTTTAGGATATGGAGCCTTGCTGGAGGACATGCATCACTGTGGGTGGGATTTGGGAATTCATAGCCTTATCCCACTTGTAGTTTTTCTCTCTGCTTCCTGTTTGTGGTTGAGGCTATTACTGTTATTATTCAGCATCACTTCTAAAGTTACTTGCTTATTTGTTTATTTTTATTTTATGACTATGAGTATTTGCCTACATGTATGGAAGTGTACCATGTGTGTGCAATGCCTGAAGAGGTCAGCAGAGGGTGTTGGATCCCCTGGGACTGGAGTTATTGACAGTTGTTAGCTGCCATGTGGGTACTGGGGACCAAACCAAGGTCCTCTGCAAGAGCAGCCAGTGCTCTTAAATACTAAGTCATCTCTCTAGCACGAAGTTACCTGTTTTTGACATGTCTTTACTGATCACTAATCCAAGAGTTTTCTGAATCAGTGCCATCTCCATCGAACAAGTTGTTACATGATCTTCATGACACTTGGGACAATCTTCCACTGGCTGACATGAACATCTGTGTGTCTAGGTTTCTCCCTAGCTCCAGGGCATAGGCACCATGATACCAGGGACTGTATCTTCAGTCACTGCTGCTAAGTTTTCCATGCCTATATCACAACAGGCCACAGTAAAATTTTTGAATGAATTCCAGGTTCTAGAATTAGTTCACTTATGACCAAACTCAGAGCTCTTGTTCTTCCACTTGGTGGAAAGACTGAACTTAGTCCAAGGCTCAGTGGAGGTCAGCATTTTCCTAGTGGCTCTTGAATGAGATTTCAGAGTCTGGCTCATTCCAGTATCTTCTGAGGACCAAGAGCAATGGGCAAGTGGTCAGTAGGACCACTGGACCAAGACCACTGCTGGAGTTAAACATTTATATATATATATATATTTTGTAGTTAAACTTTTATGCTTTGAAGTTCCCCCATGTACATGCAGGTAACAGGTTTCTAACCCTTCTGTTAGTCAGGATGAGATAACTTGGGAACAAAACCCCTCAAAGTTCAGTGACTTAACATGAGTTTGCTTACTGTTCTTGCAAAGTCTCTGGTAGGCACAGATGATTCTCCAGGGCAGCCTCCCGTGGAGAGTACTCAGAAACTCAATCTGCTCTCCACATGGTTCACCAGAATTACCAGACTCAGGAAGTGGTCTAGGCAGTTGCTTAAGATCCTTCTCAGCTTCTACTCTAAGGGATAGGCATTGTCTCTGCTCTTCTCTCATTGGCTGTATCTGGTCACATGGTTAGCCCCATTACCTACCAAGGCTTGCAGGGGTGATCTTCCAAGTCTTTAGGAAGAAGACAAGAAATTACACTGGTGGTGTTCATTGCAACTTAAAAACTGCCTGTCATTGTATTTCTCACAGAACAATGGGAAGGACTCACTTTGCATCAGCCCTTCAAAGGGAGATCACTCCAGTCATGTCTTTTCCTTTCTGTAGGAAGATTGTGGCCTAGCTTTCATTTTCTCTATTAATTGAGACAAAATCACATATTTAATAGTTAATAGGACAAATGCTAGACTGTAACTCAATAATGCATAGAATTTCTATGGGGTGGGGAAGTGGAAACTAGGCAGTGGTGGTACATACCTTTAATTTCCACATTTGGGAAATGGATCTAAATGAGAAGTTCAAAGTCATCCTCAGCTACACAGTGAGCTTGAGGCCAGCTTGTACTATATGAGATTGATCCTCTCTCAACAAACAAACAAACAAACAAACAAACAAACAAATATGAGGGGTGGATATCTTTCAAGATCATGGATTTACTAAAACATAGGCATGATTTTTGAATAGTGCCATTAGCATAAAATTAAAAAAAATTGTAATAATCCTCGAAATGGGGACTGGAAAGAAGGTTCAGCAATTAAGAGCACTGGCTGTTCTTACAGAGGACCTAGGTTCAGTTCCCAGCACCCACATGGTGGGTAACAACTGTCCAGTTCCAGAGGATCCAATGCCCTCTTCTGACCTCTGTGGGCATTACACACACATAGTGCACTTATATATATGCAGGCAAAATACATATACACATCATAAAATAAGGAAATAAATAAAAATGGGGGTCTGGAGAGATGGCTCAGAAGTTAAGAACACTGGCTATTCTTGTAGAGGGCTTGTGTTTGGACCTCAGCACCCACATGGTGGCTAATAATCATCTATAACTTCAGTTCCAGGGGATCTGTTATCCTCTTCCAGCCTCATTGGGCATTGCATGCACATGACACATACACGTGCAGGAAGACAGTCATATATGTAAAATAAAAATAAGTTAATGTTTTCAATTAAAAAAATAATCATTGAAAGAGATGCTAAATATATAAAAATGTACTCCCTAACTTCTCAGGATCAGTGATGACACCCAGAGTTGAAATACTCAGGTCTGTGGACAGAATTGCTCACTATTTTCAAGGCAGATGTGTGGATAGCTATCATTTAATTGCTGGTGTTATAGAATGTGGTCCTCTGAGGAAAACAGCTGTTATCTTTATCAGATCAGCCGTGTCTGCTTGGAAGAGTCCATCAAGATGAGAGCTGTGAACTGTTGGTATTCCCTCATAGAAGGAGGTGGGGTGGGGAGGGACATTGATCACTCACCCTGAGGTCCTGACTACTCCTCCCCTCCTATGCAATTCTGCCCTAATTGCATGTGATGTAGAGGGCATGTGTTTCAGGGGGTCCTAGAGTGTACAGGCCAAGGAAGGTTAATAGAATGGGGCTCCATGTGTGTGGGCCATGGGAAGCCTCACTCATGCGGGATGAAGATTTTCCAGTGTTGCTATGAGGTCACCTACATTCCTATGAGTAACTTCTTACCTATGCTCTGTAAGTAGATCCAATAAACTCTGATTCACCAGGTTGAAGTTTGGTGGACTTGTACTTTGGTTTGTCTTTGGGATCTTATAAGGAGGGGGCAGATGTTTCTCTAGTGAAGGAATGCTCACAGCAGCTAGGCACTGAAGTAAAAGAGGTTTTACACACACTGATAAGCCATGCCTCATTTTTTTTTTCAGAATACTCATGGTTTATGGAGGACCCTAATTAACGAAATAATAACTTCTATACAACATGGACATTGTGATATACAGGCTTGTATGGGGTCAAATATTATCAGGCAAGGCTTTGGGCTTCAAAATGATTTATTGAGGGGCTGGAGAGATGGCTCATCAGTTAAGAAGACTGGCTGTTCTTGCAGAAGACCTGGGTTCGAATCCCAGTACCCACATGGCAGCTGATAACTGTGCATAACTCCAGTTCCAGGAGATCTAACACCCTTTTCTGTCCTCCATGGGTATTCAGTGACATGGGTGCAATTACACACATGTAGGCAATACATGCATATGCATACACATAAAATAATAAATAAAAATAAAAAAATGATTTATTGATTGGTGATTAAAAATTGTGTGCATTAATCATGTGCATCATGATAACCTTAACATATGTATTGTGGAATGGCTAAATCAAGCTAATTAACATATGTATGACTTCACATACTTGTTTGGTGGTAAAAACACTTCAAATCTATTTTCAGTTATTTTGAAGTCAGGTGGAAGCATTTGAACTCAAATAGAAGAAAATACAAATGCTGAGGGGGATCAATTAGGGGGTGACAGCAGCCTGGGCAGAGGAAACACTGTGTAAAGGCACAAATGCATAAAGCAACTAGCTGTGCTTAGATTAGAGAAGAAAGAGAGAGCGCAGGATACAGCTAGAGTGTCTACCATGCTAAGGACCTTTATCCTAAGGATCACAGAGTGCCTATCAAGGGTGATAATTAGCCAATTTACTCTGCTAGTTGGCAGAATATAGGTTAAAGATGGAGAGAATAGAGGAGAGACTGATGGGAAGACTAAAGAACTGGCCCAAGTGAGAGATTCTGGAGACTGCACTGGGGTAGTGGCTACTAGGGATGAAGGACAAGTGAGAGGTGATGGAGTCTTTGTTGGGTCTAGGTCCCTAGAGATGAAGGCAACACCTTCATCTCCTGCTGGTTGTGGATGAAACATTTGACTTTTGATCCTGTTTGTCTTGGGGATATAGGGTATAAGCATAAGATCCAACCATAATGAACTGCCTAGTTGCCACCTTCTCACGGTGAGAAGTTTCTTCAGTTGCTGGTGGTGTGGGCTTCTCAAGGCTCACAAACACACCACATCACCAGAGGCATCTTGAGTTTTCTGGCCCTGGACTTTACACATGCTTTATGTGTGGCTTTGGGGAAATCCAAAGCCAATGATGGGCTTGTAATAGAGTACAAAATGTTGGCCCTAAAAGAACACTTCTGCATTGCAACTTTCCCCCAGATCCCCCTGTGAATTAGGCCAAGTCTGGACTTATATTTGAGTTCACATCCTCACTTAACTCCTTCCTTATTTCAAACATGGTGTATTAGTTACTTTTCTGTTGCTGTAATAAAACACTGTGACCAAAGGAACTTATAGAAAGAAGAGTTTATTTGAGCTTATGGTTTCAGAGGAATCAGAGTCCATCTGGTGGGGAGGCATAGTGGCAAGAGAGGGCCAGAGCAGGAGCAGAAAGCAGAGGCTCACATCTTCAAGCAGGCACAGGACGCAGAAAGTGACTGGAGATCTGGCAAGGCTTAAGAATGTTCTAAGCCCATCTGCAGTGACACGTTTCCTTCAGCTTGGCTGCCTAAGACTTTCCAAAACAGCACCACCAAGGAGGGACAAAATGTCTGAATACTTGGAGCCCATGGGGCACATTCTCATTCAAACCACCACACATGGATTCCTTTCTTTCTCTCCCATAATATATCATGTGCATTTGAATTCCTGTCTCAGGCTCTGCATTTGTGGAAACCGAGTTGACACAGGAATTGCTGATGATGGAAGATGATGAAACAGCTATATGAGTGGAGGGAGGAGAGACTCAAACAGCAGCCATATGAGGCGCGGGAATTAGAGAACGTAGGGGTATAAATTTAGACATAAATGATGCAGGGGCACTTTTATTCTCTTGCCAAGTTTATGAAGGGCAATCTGGATTATGCAGAGTCTGTGCAAGCACCCTGCCTGTAGGGACATGGGTTGCTACTGCCCCCCAGGCCTCCCTCGCTCAACTTCTGTGGGGCTATATTCCAAATCCCCTTTGATGAGAATGGCCAGGGTCAGGGGGAACTGCTCATCTGTTTCCAAAGCAGATATGAGATGGGTGGAAAGCCAGGGAGGGTCTGGAGTCCATTGGTCTTGGGGTGTTTCTATTGGCCCTCCCCCCAGGGAAAGAACCTGCAGGTTCTGAGCCTTAGTCACTGATAAGGGAGTGGGACAGATAACCTTCTCTTGTCCTAGACCAGCACTTAAATCTGTCTTCTTAAATAGAATTGCAAATGCTATGAGCCTCTTTCTCTGTCTCTCTGTCTCTGTCTCCATCTCTATCTTTGTGTCTATGTCTCTCTTTGTGTCTTCTCTCTCTGTATCTCTGTCTCTGTTTCTCTCTGCCTTCTTTCTTTTGGTTTGGCCAGGTACCTCCTAAGGCTGTGGACTATGGGCTGCAGAAACAGATAAAAATTTCCCTTGGCTCCCCCTTTCCCTTTTCTAAAGCTATGTGTCCTGTCCCCTTCTATGCTGAATAACACTACCCATGTGGGCAGAAGTTATTTTTAGCCTCAGCATCTGGGCGGAAGGCTCCAAGCTCAGCTCCCCGTTGTTCTGTGGTCTCTTGCTCCAAGCAGCCCTTCTCATGCCGAGAGTCCACTGGCCCCGAGGAAGGCTGGGCCAGAGCAGAGGGTGGCATTTGCAGCCTTTCTCCTCCCATAATGAAAAAGCATCAAGTTGCTGGCATGCAGAACAATACTAAGAGGGGCTGGCTGGGATTTTTATTTTCTACTTCCTTTTCCAAATAGCTTTGCTGCATTTGGCATGGAGACAAAAAGCAACTACTGCCTTCAGCAAATACTATAACACCATCTCTAGACAAAGCCTCCCTTGGAGCTTTATCAGGCAGCTGTGAGGCACTGGGTCCAGGTAGATGCTGAGTGCTTATGAACACGGCTGAGGTGCTCCAGTTCATGTGACACTGTAGGTTGACCTGACTTGCCTGTTTAGCTCTTACTCTATGGGTGAACCCAGGGGGAGGAAAGAAGGTAGAGGAAGCAGGAGTGAATGTAGGGAGAGAGGAGAGAGAGGGAGAGAGGGAGAGAGGGAGAGAGAGAGAGAGAGAGAGAGAGAGAGAGAGAGAGAGAGAATAGAGATACCAGGAAAGAAAAACATGGAGACAGGGAGAAGAGTAGTGTGAAGGGCGGGGGGTGGGGGTGGGTGAGCAACACACATGTAGAGGTGTGAATAAGTCAGAGAGGGTGAGGAATCTTGTACAGCTCCCAGTTGCAAGGATTTTGGAAGAGGAGGGCCAAGGCTTCCACACAGTTGCACTGAGATGGGTGTTAGGTTTGAGAGCATCTTGGTAGGCCCAGGATAGAAAGAGACAAGAATGTGTCAGAAGTAGGTCTTAGGCCTAGAGCATCAAGTATCTCGGAATGTCTTCCCAATATGTCTGCCCATGTGCAGCTTTTTTTTTTTTCAACAAGGAAGAGTTTGACTTGAGATCTGGATCTTCCTTTTGACTCTGTGGGTACAACAGAAGAGGGACTGCCTTGGGAGAAGCTTAGGGCATCTTGGGATGCTTTGCCTCTGTCCCCTACTGGCCTCCCACGCAATTTTGGGCAATGGCTTGATCTTCTTAAACCTTAAGATCAGAGACAGTGCTACTAGATAAAGAGCTTGATGTTGTGGGCCCATTTTAATTGTCTGGATTGGTTACGAGAAAAATCTATCAACATTGTCACTGGGACTTGCATTCCCAACTTGATTTTCCCCTCTCCCCTGACTGCTCAGGGTCGGGTTCCATTCTGTGGTGTTCTATTGTATCCTCACCACGTTCCCTAAGTTGGTGGCAGTGAGTCCTCTGTTTTCCAGGCCAGGCACAGAGAGGCTCAAAGAGGTGGAGAGAGAAATTGAAATGAAAGAAAGACCAGTTCCCCAGACTCAGATATCTAGATATCCCAGCAAATGTCCCATAGAATGCTGGGTACAGGCCAGGTGAGTGGCAGGGAGGGGAAGCTGTGTCAATGTGGGCAGAAAGGGAGAAGCTCCTCTGGCTTTTTGCAGAGGTCAGAGGGGAGACGATGGTCTGCTCTGCTGGGGTTCTTAGCAGAGACTGGGAGCCTGCCTTGTCAGACAGCAGCAGTTGAAGTGGGAGAATCAGAGAGTGTTAATGAACATTCAATTGAGATTCAAGTCAAAAACGGGTAGAAGTGAAGGAGCTAAACCCCAGACGGAGATGACTTCGGTCACAGAACTCTAGAAACCGAGTGCCAGTTGCTGCTTTCTTAACAACTGAGGTTGTGGAAGGAATGGAAAGGTGCTGCCTTCCCATGCAAAAGGCACCATCCTCTTTCTCATCTCACACTCTGTCTTAGCCCATCTCCACCTCTCAGAATGTCTAAAGAGCCAGCTTCCACTTCTGGGGTGGCTGGGGATGTCTCCTTGCCTGCTTCCCTCGACTGCCTCCAGAGCCCTCCCATACTGAGCACAGGAGCTGTCTTCCTCCGTGAAGGCACAGGGAGCCAAATTATGCAGAGAGCTGTTTTATTTTCTGTGCATTTCCCTGCCAGGTCTGCAGAGATTAAGGGAGAAACTATGTCCTTGTTTTCCCCAGGGCTGCATTATGTGCCCAGGCGCTTGGCCCGGGGCCTCCCTACAGCACTAATCAGTTTGCATTACAAGGATCTGTTTCCTAGGCTGTCTTCACCAGCGCACTGTGGTCTCCCTGGGATTCATGGATGAAGCCTGAATCATTGTCCCTCTGAGTACATCACCTATGAGTGGAGAGTTGGACAGAAGGTATTGAAAGCACAGCTGGAAGAAGCATCACCCTGGTACCTTTGACTGAATTTCATTTAAAATTTTTCAGTTATTTAAAAAAGGTGTGTGAGCTGGCCAGGCATGGCCACACCTTTAATCCCAGCACTTGGGAGGCAGAGACAGGTGAATCTCTGTGAGTTCAAGGCCAGCCTGGTCTACATAGTGAGTTCCAGGACAGCTGGGGCTACAGGGAGACCCTGTCTCAAAAAGACCAAAAAAAAAAAAAAAAAAAAAAAAAAAGGGGGGGGGGGGGCTGGAGAGATGGCTCAGTGGTTAAGAGCACTATCTGCTCTGGCAGAAGACCCAGGTTCAATTCCCAGCACCCACATGGCAGCTAACAACCGTCCATAACTCCAGTTCCAGGGGATCCAATGCCATCTTCTGACCTCCGTGGGCACTGCACAACATGGGTGCACTTATACATGTGTGGTCAAGGCATAACCGTGCCATGGCACCCATGTGAAGGTCAGAGGATAACCTCTGGTGGTCCTCACCTTTTATCTTGTTTGAGATGGGGTCTCTTTTTCATTGTTTGCCACTGCGTGCACCAGGCTAGCTGGGCCACGAGCTTCCAGGGATTCTCCTGTCTCAGCTTCCCATCTTCCCATAGGAGCACTGGGGTCACACACATGTGCTGCTATGCCTGGCTTCTTAGGGATTCATCTCAGGTCCTCAGGCCTGCGAGGCAGTGCTTTATGAAGCCATCTCCACAGCCTCTTCCCCTACCAATTTCAGATATGTTCCTGCAGATATAAAGAGGAGATTCAGACCCAGCCCTGAACCAGAGTTCTGGGAATGCAGTCATACAAAGGAATTCCTCAGAGGCCAGACTACTGAAACAGTAAATAACGTGTGAGCTTCATGATAAGAGGTCGACTGATTTTTAAAACTGGGGTTCTACCACCCTGTACACTGGACACCCCAGGCCTGTGGCCCTCATACTTGAGTGACAGTCACCAGAAGGCTTGTCAAGACATTGATTCTTGGGCCCCACCATACCTGAGATTCTGATTCAGTAGGTCGGGGTTCGGGCTAAAGAATTTGCATTTTCAACATGCCTCCACATAATTCTGATGCTATAGGTTCAGGTCCCCTTAGTTTGTTTAACTCAATGTGAGGATTGCCCAGGATGAGGGATATAGCTTCAGTGGTGCCCAAGGGCTGGGCTGTCTGTAGAATATGGGCATTTGATGAAGATCAGTGTATAGTACATGGTACCTATTTTTCTTTCATTGCATCCTTGTAAAACCAACTAAAGGAAAAAAGAAATCAGAAGAGAAATGATCCTGAAAATAGTAAGTACGTGCAGACACACAAATAAACACAAACACACATAAGCACATACACATAAATGCACACAACCACACAAAACACAGAGAAACACAGACATACACATTAAGACAAAAAGGTATGCATGTTTTGCAAAGTGGTCTTAAATGGTGTTCTTAATCAGAAGTTCCTTCAGCTTAAGACCCTCTGGCCTGGTCCAGGGATGGCTGGAGTTCATTCTCAAGGCCCCCAGCCCCAGGGCACAGAGGCAGAGCAGATGACTCCCTGCTCATAGGAGACCAGACCAGGATGCTGGTGTGAGGCTGTGTTTCAACCCCACCTGTTCTCAGCACAGCTGTTTTCTAAGGCCAGGCGCCTTGCCATCTGTGCCTTTAACGTGGAAAGAACATTTTAAAATATAATAATAATTTAAAATGGTATTTGCCAGCTCACTGCTGTGCCAGTTCCCTCTTGACAGCTGTACTGCTGATGGAGACTCAGCACAAAGAGAAGCTGGCTTGCATGGTCAGCTGTCCAGGGCCTGGGTGCACAGAGTTCCATGCAAAGCTGAAAGGCTGTTCCTAGCCAGCTCTCATATCCTCCTGCTGTCTTCAGAGATTGGAGACCCTGGGAAGTCCAGATCACACAGAAAAGGTATTGCTGTTTTTGCAAGGATGGGCAGCTCTGAGATCCTTCTGGATGCTTCCATCTTCCGTCCCACCTGCAGCATAGACCCTGTGGGTAAATAGTAATCATTCACTATGTCTAACTTAAAAACACTGGCATAGCATACATACTCCTGTTGCTGAGACGCATTCCTGCCCCCAGACTGTCTGTGAACTTGGTCAGAGTGAGCTGGCATTTTATTTCACCCTCTAAAAATACATGCCTCTGTTTGAGTGGTGTGCTTCTCTCATTGTGAAAATTCAGAATTTTTTTTTTTTTCACAGCTGGGCAAGACAGACTCCCGCTGTGAGGTGAATTCACACCTCCTCAAGCCGGCACCACCTTCGCTCTGGGGACTTGTAGCTTGGCTGTCAGCTTTGAAATACATTGTAAGCACAATTTGTGGCAGAAGGGAGCAGATGAGGAGGGTGGGGAGTAATGGAAAGAGGGACAGAGAGGTGAAGAGAGGCTTCAGTTCTAGACAGATACTGGTTGGTTTTCTGGTCGGTCTAGAAAAGTCTTCCAGGTTCATACTGTGCTCCAAGCCTAGGACTGTATATAAATGTTCTGTACGGCTTTACAGCTTGCAGCCTAATCTGTAGTTTGGAAAGAGAAGGGCCACCAGGTGGGGCTCAAGAGAGGCATGTTGTGTAAGAGGCTGTAGCCAAGGGCCTTGCTTTGGAATAGTTTACTTTCCTTACCTTGAAATGAGACTTGAGGCCTGGAAAACACACTTGTGCAGTTCCGGTTTCTTCTGCACAGATGGTGACTTTAGTCATGGTGGCCCCCGTCTTCTCATCTTCAAGCTGCTGCTACTAACGGTTTCATTTTGTCTTCTCCCTCTCCCCCTCTACTCCCTCCTTCCTTCTCTCTCCTCTCTAGCTCACCTCCCTTCTTCCTTCCCTCCCCATTGCTCCTTCCCTCCCTCCTTCCTTCCCTCTCTTTTATCTCCCCTCCCTCCTCCCTCCCTCCCTCCTCACTCACTCCTCACTCACTCCTCACTCACTCCTCACTCACTCACTCACTCCTCATTCACTCACTCACTCCTCACTCCTCACTCACTTGCTGACTCCTCCTCCCTCCCTCCCCGCCCTCCCTCCCTCTTCTATCTCATCACCTTCTTTCCCTCCCCCTCCCCTTCCTTTCCTCTCTCTCCAGTCTCTTCTCCCTTTCTGTCCCTTCCTTTCTCCTTCCCTCTCTCCCTATCCCCCTTAAATTTTTTAAAATTTGTTTTATTCTTATGAATGTTTTTGCCTGCATGTAAATGCACCACATATGTGTTGACCTACAGGGGTCAGAAGGAGTCAGATCCCCTGGAACTGGAATTATGGGTGGTTGTCAGCTATCATGTGGGTGCTGGGAACTGGACCCAGGTCCTCTGCGATGCAGCCAGTGCTCTTAACTGCTGAGCCACCTCTCCCGTACCCTTCCTTCTCTCTTCATCTCACCTTCCCCCTTTTTTCCTCCCTCCCTCCCTTTTTCTCTTTCCTGTTCCCCTCCTCCCTTCCTTCTCCTCTCTCCTCTGTATCTCTCCTCCCAACCTCCTTCCTTCCCACTCTCCCTCCCTTCCTCTTTCCCTTCTTTCCTCTTTCCGTCCCCTGCTCCCCTCTCAGCTTCCTCGTTTTGATTAATGACTAATTTGTCTGTGGGGACAATTCAATTTGACTTTTCTATGACGAGCTCTATTTCAGGGAGCAGCTATGAATCAAATCTCCTCAGTCTTGAAAGTGTGGTAAGGCAGCTCCTCGTCACTATCCCTCCTGGCTCTGACCTGATTAGCATTATTACTCTGGAGAAATGCTTTCAGCAGACTTTCAGCTGAACATCTGTGTAGCATTTTCTGGGGAGATACTAACCATTCTCAGGATAACCCAGCAGCCTCATCGCACCTACATCTCTGGGATTTGTCTTTCTCTGAGAATTATCTGAATACCACGCCCCCACCCACATAAAAGCATCCCTGGGTTGTTTTACCAGTCATACTTTTAAATATGAACATTTCAAGTTCAGAGTGCACAGATTATAAATAAATAATGTTCTGAAGTTTTAGATTAATTAGTAATTAATTTTTGCAAAGCTTGGGAGATGAGAAGTGTCGCATACCATTGTGTCAAATTAGTGTTGATTACAGAGATTTTTTTTTTTCAAGCTTAACACCCTCTACAGGTTGGCTTCCTCAGACTTCTCATAATGTGTTTCTAGAACAAAGGGTCGCTTCTTCAGAATCTTACTTCAATTTTTAGGCAGATGAGAGAGAAAGGATGACCTCTAGGCTGATGGCAAACACAGGATGCTTGAGCTGCTTCGGAAGCACAGTCTGCACTGCACGCCTGTGGGAGCAGGAATGTTAGTGGAAGGTAGCTCTCTTTGGTAGTTGGTCCACAGAGGCACCTTTCACAGAAACAGTGACTCAGCCCTCAAGGTCAGGAAAAGTGAGGGTGGAGATGTGGGCAGCATGTGAAGATGAGTTCTTGTGAAAGGTCACTGTGCACTGGCATTGAACGTGGACCTGGAGGTTCATGGGGATAGGGTCCCCTTGAGTTTCAGTTCTCTGGAGAGGGACACAGACCACAGGGACTGGTTTCAAGTAAAGGAGGCAAGCAAAGCCTTTAGGCAGGGCTTAGCAGTGATGCCTAAAGGACACCCACGGGGGCTCTCCATTGTCACAGGCTGAGGTCAGAGCTTGAGATATGTCCAGTGGTGAGTATAATTGACAGTCATCTGTTTGGAGTTTACAGAGCACACAGAGGTCCCTATGACCTCCTTAGAAAGAAGTGGAGGTAAGCCATTTTCCCAAAACATAAGACAATTGAAGGGATCTGTCCACCATCATACTGGGCCTGAAATCCAGATCTGCATAGTCCAAGCCCAGAACTACTGTGCTGGGTCCTTGCAAGCTCCAATCAACATCTCAGGATGGAGAGGAGGGAAGCAGGAGGAGCTCTGAGTCCTGGAGCTTCGCTCGTTCCTGGGGAAGCAGGTAAAGTACCAGCACCTCCCCTAGTCTATGGCCGAATGGTCCCTCAGAGCACATGCAGAGCTACCCATCATAGACACTTGCAGGTGCGTCTAACTACATACATATGGACACATATGGATGCATACAGAGATATACACCATAGACACATATAGATGCATTCAGATACACACACATATGTACAGATTCATACATACAGACACATATGGATACACACACAGCTACACACCACAGACACAAGTAGATGTGTCTAGCTACACACAAACACACACATACATATGTTCAGATACATATATATAGACACATATAGATATATACAAAGAGATACCTACCACAGACACATGCAGATACATCTAAATACACACACACACATACATGTACAGATACAGACATAGAGAAACATACAGATACACACACAGAGCTCCCCGCACAGACACATGCAGATACATGTAGATATACACACATGTACAGATACACACATACAGACACATATAGATAGATAGATACATACATACATACATACATATATACAGAGATACCCACCCCAGATACATGCAGATACATGCAGACACACATGCACAGACATACAGGCACAGGTGCATACATAGACACCTATAGATACATCCACATACGCACACAGAGATATCCGCCACAAACACATGCAGATACATCCAGATACATACAGACACATACATACATGTACAGGTACATACACACACACAGATGCATACACACACAGACATACACAAAGATGCACACATGTACAGATGCTTACACACACACACACACACACTCACACACATGCAGACCTATGCATATAGATGAAGTCTGGCATACACAAACCAAGAGAGATATGTATAGATGCATACAGATACAGAAAGACAGACAAAGTCACAAGCAGAGACAGACACATACAGATGCATGCAGCTACACATGTATGAACAGATACATTTGCAGTTAGACAACATATATGCATTAAGGCATACACAGACACATACATATGCATGTATAGTGACACACAGACACACATACACATACATATACAGACACAAATTTGGTCAGATATCTTATATACAATACAAACATGCACAGACACATGCATATGCAGATGGATACCCCAACACACACTTATACATGCTGACATACCTAGGCATATGCATGCATAGAGACAGATATCATTAAATGCATATGTATACTGACACTGACAGACACATAGAAACACAGGCACTCACATGCCTGAAGAGAGCCTGACGGATAAGACCATTCACCAAGTGTCCACAACCCACAGGAAGGAAGGATACCCTTGTCAAAGGCAGATCCCCAACATTTTTCTGTGAGGTGGAGCCTGGGAGAAGGAGGGAAGGAATCTCAATGGCTCTAGAAGGCGCCAGTGCCATGCTGGTCTGGGCATGAAGGCACTGTACACATCATATTTCCCCTCCAGCTTTCCACAAATGTCTCTCTCACACATTCTTTCTCTCTCTCTCTTTTTTAAAGCTTTATTTGAGGCATGTTTCCATAACGACAGACTTTATATATAGAAACAACACTACCTGCCTTTAAAAAAACATTCATTTGGAATCAAAGTCAGAGTTACTTTGTATCTGGTTGAGTTCCTAGGATACTCTGGAGTAAACAGAAGTGGTCCACAAATATCTTCAGACTTGGAGCTTGTGGGCAACTGGGCTGCAGACAACCTGCCTGGGGAAGGCACAGTACACGCTGGCAGCTCACAGCATTGAACATGTCCACCTCAATCACTGCCTTGGTATTTCTTTCTCTTCCTCTTTCTTGTTTTCTTCCCCCTTCCCTTCTCTTCCTTCAGGCTTAACAGGTTAACAACAACCTCAGACCTTCTCTATGAATTATACCTCAAAATATGTTGTGAAACCTGGCTGCTTGGGTGAACTGGTTAAAACTATAGTTCCTAAAGTTGGCAAGATGGCTCCTGTAGGTAAAGGTGCTTGCTGGCAAGTGGCAAGCCTGATAACCTGAGCTGGATCTCTGGGACCCACATGATAGAAGGAGAGAACTGACCCACGCAAGTCGACCTCTGATCTCTATGTAGACACTGTGTCTTGTCACCTGCCTACCTCCCAACCAAATAAATGTAATAAACAGACAAAATAATGCAAAGCAAAACAATGACCTACAGCTCCTGGAGCCTAACCCTAGGCATCCTGAGGAAGGCCTAGGCATCTGCATTCCTGGTCTCCATTTAGACCCTACTGGTCTTTCCTGAGTCCGGAGGCCTGGTGAAGAGCAACCTCGGGCCAAAGAACAGCACTTGCATGTGCGTATGCCTTACCCCGGTAGCTATCCACAGAGAGAAGCAGTGGCCTGGGGAGCTGACACAGTTTGCTCAAGGTCAGCTATTTACTTATTCATTTATTCATGGAATCACCGAGTGATTTCTTTATCATCTTTTTGGGGGGCCCAAATCTCTGTGGCAAGGCAGGAAATACAGAGAACATGTAGTTATTCTTCAGTGTCTGTAACATAGCGGAATGCTCAGCTCAGTGCTGCAAGGACCAGGATTCAAACCCGTACTTTTTACACCAGATCTTATGCTTTAAAAAAAAAAAGAGTCTTGAAACATGAACTCACAAGATGTTATAAAAATAGCACCAAATGTTCCTATGTACCCATCAGTCAAATGGACCATCTTTAAAACTTGACAGTACAGTATCAAATCTTGGGACTGATACTGGCACAATTCAATTAACTAGGTTGCAGACTGGATGCAGATCTCCCAGCATGGGGCTCAGGTTTTGTCTTTTCACTATATTGTGAAGCCATGTGGACCTGTAGCCCCAACCTGGCCTGGATATTGGCTCACCGTCAAAACGGCGACTGCTCTCTGGGGAGATAGCTGTTGATGGAGGGAGGGAGATGACACAAACTGTTCTCTGGATTATTTTTTTTTTCTCTCTCTCTGTCTCGCTCCCCCTCCAGTGCTAAAATTATAAGCATGTGCCACTGCACCTAGCTTTTCTATGTAGGTTGTGGGATTTGAACTGAGGCCTCATGCTTTCATGGTAAACACTTTACCAACTGAACTGTCTTCCCAGTCCTTGGGTCAGTTGCTTTTTAAAGATAAAAGCAAACCTAATATCAAGTGGACAGTCCTGGAGCTCTGACCAGGTCCTTCTGTTTTGATAAAACCTAGACTATGAGAACTCTGCCAAAGAGAAAAAGTGCTGAGACAAAGGCAGAGGCAGATCCAGGATGCAGAAATTGCAACTTATGAAGGGTGGATGGAATGAAGTTTCTTTTAAGTAGCAGAAAGACAGGAAGATCCCTGCACTCAGAGGCAGGTGGAAAGGGCTTATAGCTAGACAAAAGTGGCCTGTGTCCAACCAGAACATACCTGGGTTTTCTCAAAGACTATTAACACATCAGGCATCAGTGAAGAGTAAGTCTAGGTGTCAGAGCCTGGAGGAAATGCTTGGCTGGCTACTTTAATGACTTTGTTATACTGTGGGGTTTGGGATGAGTGCCAGGGTCACCCCACAGGCAAGACAGCAGTAGTCACATTGAGCTGGGTCCCCATTTCCCTTTGCTGATCCAATACTTCTGTCTCTATTTGCTATTTGTGAGGGCTGTAACAGAGAGAGGCCTTTCTCTAGTAAATGAGCCCCCTTAGTCAAGGGAGAGATGCCTGTTGAACTGCCCACAGCCCACAGCCTTTAGCCAGTGATGGATACGGGGTAGAAAACATTGTCTGACCTTCTTTCATCATCATTGTGACAAAACACCTAACAGAAGCAACTGAAGGGAAAAATTATTATTTTGGTTTGTGGTTTCAGAGGAGTCACTCACTTCCTCAAGATGGGAGGGTATGGTGGAGCAGAGAAGTATGTAACATGGTTGCCAGGAAGCAGAGAAAAGAGAGTACAAGAGGGGTCAGGGCAAGCTATAGCTCCATGAAAGTACCCCCTGCCCCCACAGTGACCTACTTCCTCTGATTAAGTCCTGCCTCCTACCTTTCCTCACCTTCCGATACCTCCATCAAAGATCAATCAATTCATTAGATCAGTGGCCTTGCGATTTCTTATGTGCTCCTTAATCCACTCAAGTTGACAGTTTAGATTAACCATCAGGAACACAGAATGTCTTGCCTCAAGGCAGAACCTACTTCAGAAGAGCAGTTCATGATTCAGAGGTCTGAGGAGGAGAAGGCGGAAGTTTGTGCTCAGTCTGGCCACACCCTTGCTCAGTCTCTTCCTCTTTCCATCCCCATCATCTTCTGAAAGCACAGATCTGAAATCTTCCACCAGTCTTGTGACTCTGAACCCTGGTGGAGACACTAACTTTAGGGATCTTGAGCAAAGGAATATGTGCGTGTGTGTGTGTGTGTGTATGTGTGCTCACATAGAGGCCAGAGGTCAATGTCAGGTGTCCTCATCAATCACTCTTTACCTTGTTTTTATGAGAAATGGTCTCCCACAGAACCTAGAACTCACTGATTTGGCTAGACTGGCTGGCCATAAATCTCCAGAGAACCTCCTGTCTCTGTCTCCCCAGAGCTGGGATTACAGGCACGTACCACCATGCATGGCTTTTTACCTGGGTACTGGGGATCAGAGCTCAGTTTCATGCTGGTTTAGAAGCACTTTATTGACTAAGTCATCTGCATATTTTGTTTTTCTCACTTTTTCATTTTCAGAGAAGGACAGACGTAGACTCAAAATTAACTTGTAGTATATTCAACTACCCTGAAATTCTCACACAAATACACACACACACACACGGACACAGACATAGACATGGACACCCTCCTTGACACATGTCCTTTCTTAGGCACATCATAAGTGAAATAAATGCTGGATGGTGACAAGAGAGCCCTGGGCAGCCATTTGGACCCTGTATTATGTGCATATACAAACAAACAAAAAAAAAACTGAGCTCCAGATCAATGGTTATGAATTTCACGTCACAGTGGGTCTCATTAGTTTGTGGATGTCACTTTGAGAGAATCAATACAGTGTAGTTGGAAAGCAATTTTAAATGTGGCATCTTGGCTGGAAATTCAGATTACTGTCTCTTTGCCTTACTGTGTCCACAAAGTCAACTTTAAATTAGACTGATTGAACTGAACTGATCATTTGTTTTTCTTTAGCAGAAAACGATGTCAATAAGGCTGCTGTTGGCTTCCCTGAGTGACTAGACTATAGTCCTCACAGGAACACAAAGTACT
>NW_008338883.1:502732-511309 GCF_000622305.1 Nannospalax galili | reverse complement strand
CCCACACACCCACACCCACCCACACACACACTATGCATGTGCATGTAAGTTTGTGCACTTTCTTGTGGAGGCTACATGTTAACCCTGAGTGTCTTTCTCAGTTGCTATCCATCTTGTTTTTTGATACAGAGTCTCTCATTGGCCTAGAGCTTGCCAAATTGGCTAGGTTCAGAGGCAGGTGAACCCCAGGGATCTGCCTATATTTCCTCTGTGCTGGATAGCTTCAGTTGTCAACTTGACACACCTGGGTAGAAAGAGCCTCATTTAGGGGATTGCTTCCTTTGGACTGGCCCCTGACTATGTCTGTGGGGTATTTTCTTGATTTTTGAGTGATGTGGGAGGGTATCTCCCAATTGGCTAGTTCCTCCAATGGGCAGGGCCTGACGTGGAGTGTGGACTACAAAGGGGCTGCTGGGAGCCATTTTGGGACGGAAGCCGGGAGCTGTGGGTAGCACACGAGGTGTGGGGAATGTGCAGCCAGCTGCAGCAGCACAAAGACAGAATGGACTGCCTCTTGTGGACCTGGGGTGGGATCGCTGGCCCCTGAGGTGTGAGCGAATGCTAGTGGGGACTATGGTAGTCGTGGCATGGTCTGATATGGCAGGCTCTGAGCTGAGCTGCCGAGGTGTGGGGCTAGGCTCTGGGTTCTCATTCATTTGTAAGTTAATAAATGCACATAAAATATATGGTTTGTCTGATGATAGTGCAGGAGACCCAGAGGGAATTTGGGTGACAAAATTGGTGTAGTCTGGCAGGATAAAGGAACTACAGCCTTGGGGATGTGGGTCTCAGAAAGCAGTGCTCTTCCCACTGCCCCTGTGGTGGGTCAGCTGGACTCAGTCCCAAATCCAGGAGAGAAACCAATCAAAACCCATATGCTTAATGGGGTTAGGAATAGTCATATGGGTTATATAATGGATCATAAAATCTGTAACTAAAAAGACACCAGCCATGCAGAAGCATGGGCCACAGCTATGCTGCAAATGTGGGGATATATTGCGGGTATGTGAAGATTTGTTAAAGGTTACCCAAAGGCTAGAAAATCTTTTACCTGATCTGGACCCAAAGGGGGAGAGAAATAGAGAGGGAGAGAGAGAGAGAGAGAGAGAGAGAGAGAGAGAGAGAGAGAGAGAAACGCATGAGCAGCCACTTTGCATCATAAAAGATGTGCCCCAGGCAGGGAGAGCTGAAAAGGCTGAGCTGGCAGACCCAGCTGCAGAGCTGGAGAGAGAAAAAAGGCAAGACACTGTGACTTGTGTAAGGTCCAAGGACTCAGAGGAAAAGATAGATAATAGTAAAAAGGGAAAAAAAGCTAACTGTGCTGTAGCTAGGAAATATTCCATGCTAGAACTGTTAAAACTAGGAAAAACTTACATGCAAGCAAGCAGAGAGCCCCTAGCCACATAGCTTGTGAGAGTATGGGGCATGGGAGCAAACGACGTCAGTCTAAGTCCTTCAGAAGCTTTACAGCTGAGTTATATAACCACCCATCCATCCTTACGATATAGGCTCTTCAACCTAGACCAATGCAGGGGGGAGCAGTCCTTAATGGGATGGCTGGTTGAAGGCATTAAAGATACATGGGTGTCACCTGTAACTGTATTAACCAAATTAATGCCTCATACCCATGCTATGGTACCTAACAAGGATCAACGGAGAAAACAGTTAATACGAATGGACAAAACCTTTCCATGCTGTGTGAGACCTTGTCTATGATTGATTTAATATATAATGTTAACATTCCTTTGAGTGTTTTACAGATGTGAAACCCATTTGAAAGATACCTGAAGAAGCAAAGGCCACCTATAGCTGTAAGATTCTTGGGAGTTTTATGGAGGTTGGGTAAGATGAGGATAGAGATTCCCAAACTATACCACTGTTAAGAAAATCTACAGTACCAGGGGTGGGTTGTCCCCCATGAGCTGTTGGTCAGAGAGAGATCCTTGAGGTCCTCCAATTCACCAAGGCTATTGCCATTAGTGTCGGTTGTACACTAGAAAGGTCAGTAAGGCCATGTTGTTGAGGACACTGCATGTTGTGAGCGTGGGAGAAGATGAGATGGAACTGAGACTAAGCCAAAAAAGCTCCGTGCCACTGGATGGATGACATTCATATTGATGCAGATGGTTGGGGAAGAAAGATCCCCTATAATTCTACTCAACAATGGACCCTGTGTGCTGCACACAATAGACATGCCAAGCAATACCTGCAAGTGCAATAATGGCTCGACCAACACACATACAACTGACAAATTCCTAATTGGATAAGGCCCGCTTCTAGGGGTGAAATACACATCTGGTGCTGTAGACCAGGCCAACACCTTGGGTCGAGACAGGCTACAGGCCCTAATGGAGAAGCCATCATGAGTATACTGTTTAATGAATATAGTACACCTACTGGGATATCCTCTAGGCGTTTGTATTTACATTCATGTTTGTTTAAATGTGTCTACTTCCTTCCATTTGTCTTTATAGTAGAAGAAACACCACTGAGATAGATCAGTGGCCACAGCCTAAAGACAAATAATGGGGAGGCTCAAGAAGCCACTATCTCACTATGATACAAGAGAGATCGCCCTACATCTCTCACTCCCTTCAAGGCTCAGGGACTTTAGCAGAAGATGGATGGAAAGATTGTAAGAGCGGAGGAAAGGGGTGGAGTGTCTCCCTCTTGGCTAGTTCCTCCAATGGGTGGGGCCTGATGTGGAGCATGGACTATGAAGGGGCTGCTGGGATCCATCTTGGGATGGAAGCCCGGAGCCGCAGGTAGCATGTGTGGTGTGGGGAATGTGCAGCCAGCCACAACAGCTCAAAGACAGAATGGACTGAGTCTTGTGGACCTGGGGCAAGATTGCTGGCCCCTGAGGTGTGAGCGAAGGCTAGCGGGGACGATGGTAGTTGTGACACGGTCTGATATGGCAGGCTCTGAGCCACGCTGCCAGAGGCGTGGGGCTAGGCACTGGGTTCTCATTCCTTTGTAAGTTAATAAATGCACATAAAATATATGGTTTGTCTGATGGCACAGGAGACCCAGAGGGAATTCAGGTGACAGAGGGCCAGGCCACTGTGGGTGGTGCCACCCCTGGGCAGGTGGGCCTGTGTTGCATAAGAAAGCAGGCTGAGCAGGGGCCAGGGGAGCAAGCTACTAAGCAGTGTTCCTCCATGGCCTGTGCTCCAGCTCCTGCCTCCAGGCTCCTGCCCTCCCTGAGTTCCTACCTTGGGCTCCCTGATGAACTGTGACCTGGGAAATTTAAGTCACATAAATCTTTCCTTTTCAAGTTAGTGTTGGTCAGAGTGTTTTGTCACAGCAATTGAAGGCAAACTAGAACAGAAATACTGTGGTGATTTGAATGAGAATGTCTCCCACAGCCTCCAAGTATTGGAACATTTTGTCCCCAGTTGGTGGTGCTGTTGTGGGAGGTCTTAGACGGTGTAGCTATGTTGGAAGAAGCACGTCTATTCCAGCCACCTCTGCCACCGTGTGTCCCTGCCATGACAGACTCTTGGCCCTTTGGAACTGTAAACTAAATAAACTCTTCCTTTTATAAATTCTCTTGGTCATGGTGTTTCTATCACAGCAACATAAAAGTTACTAACACACCCTCCCCTAGCTAGAATTTTACAGGTAGGATTATAGCCATTTCCCAGCTTTGGTTCTGAGGGACTAAAGTCAGGTCCTCAGACTTATGTAGCAAACACTTTACTGACTAATACATATCCTCAGCCCAAGGACTGCATTCTTTCAATGTGAAACTGAAAACAAAACTGGGATCCTGGAGGCTTGGGCATCCTTTGCTTGCTACCTGTGACCCCTTAATGATTCTTGTAGAATCTCAGACTTCTTTTTCCATATAGTGGAGATCATATGCCCTCCCTTGCTTATCGCAGCAAACAAGGATTAAGTTATTTAAGTGAAAGTGTGTCCTGAGGTTGCAAAATACCAAAAGAAGTTGTCAGGTCATCTCTTGACCTTGTTGGAATTCATTTCCTTCTTTTATGCTTTCTCCCAAGACAAACATTGATTTTTTTCCCCTTCCTTTACAGAAAAGCCTCATTCCTTTTCCATGTCTCCTTTGAGTTTGTCTGATTCACTTAGAATTCATTTTCTTTATGAATCTGGTCAACATGAAGGTATAAACATGACCCAATAATGAATGCTACTACACAGCTAGAATTTTACAGGCACTTAACCAACCCCAGATACTAAAGTATGAAAAGCAAAAATGTGTCTAGTCTTTTGATTTTGGCTCATTCTGCAATATGATTTTGTGTTCTTGCAACCAAGATATTGCAAACAAATCCTGGCATGCAAAATTAATTTTTATGAATGCCTCAAGAGTTCTCAGTGTTTCTTTTGTGGGATATTTGATACTGAAAAATCCTTCCTCCTTAAATCACCCTTTCATTTTCTGTAAATGCACAGTAGATAGTCAAGAAAAGGGTGACAGAGCCTGTGGTGACAGAGCTAAGACTTGTGAGTTTTCAAACTACCTCTCTAGTCTCAATGTTTACCCTTTCTTGAGTTCCTTCCTTTCAAGTTGGAATCAGATAGTACCATCTTCCTGATGAGCACCTCCATATGGAATTCCAACAGCTCCAGAATGTGACAGTTTGGGGTTTACCTGCTATACAAATGCAGCATTTATTGACTTGAAGTTAATTATATAATCTATTTCTCAAAATTCATACAGGTCACCCTAAAACTTGTTTAGGAGGCACAGTCAAAGCATGTCAGTCACCCAAGAAACATCCCAAGGTCTGTACCCACCTTCTGGAAGTGATTACAGCCTATTTGCTGAGCTGCCTTGCAAGGTCCCCAGTGAGTCCTGGATGGATTTTATCACAAGGTTGACTCTGGAAATGCCGGGACTGCTTGATTCAGTTTGTATACTTGACCCTTTTCAGCCTCTGGAATATTTAAACTACAGTCAAATGGATCATGTATTACAATGTCTTGTTCATAACAATGAAACAACAGTAGTGGCTGTTATTTCTGCATTCCATGTTCAAGTACCAATGCAGTAAATGACATGAGCTTCCAGTTGTACCAGCCTTAAGGGTCCTTTTGAGCCTTGATTCATTTTCCATGACTCATACCTTACCAAGTCATCTTGATTGCAGACTATAATTATTACCTTTTTCCATGTTTCTGGATTCTTAACATTCCACTATAACCCAAGGGCTGTTTCACCTGCTGGATAACTGCAATCCTGTCTCCCCTGCCCAATACCACCACAAGTCAGCCCTCACTCTCACCTCACTGACTATACAGATGCACATATGGTTTTGGGTTTTGATGGTAGACAGCATATGCAGCCTTCCAGTATCCTCAAGTGCCTGCTAAAAGGCCTAGGGAGGTTCTAAAAACGATGATGTAGACATAATAGTCTTGAAAGGAAAAGGAAGAAGTCAAGAAAAGTTTAAGGCATTATCTGAACGGGAGGAACTGAAGTCAAGAAAGCTAGCCAGAGAGGAGAGCTTCATGAGGTTATGAGGCAGAAGCCAGCAGGAGCAAAATGCTAGCCTTGGGATGACACCTGGATGACTGATTAAAACCAGAAATGGAAGGGAGACTCCAGCATGGGTGTTTCTTCTTCCTCCTCCCACTTCTCCTTACATATGGTGCATAAGGCAGTGGCATGAAGTCTAGGAATGTGTTTTTGAAGAAAATGTGTGTGGATTTAGGGAATTTTCCCTCCTATAATACTGGGGAATCTATAGAAAAGCTGAGCTATTCACTCAGCTAAATTAACACAGGAAAGAGAGAAATAAGGACACTACCAACAAAGTAGTCACACTCAGGGAAACAGTCCCACAGGAACCCCAGTCACCTTTTAATTTATTTATTGTGCCCCCCCCTCTGTGCATGCACATGGAGGCCAGAGGACAACCTCAGGTGTCATTCCATAGGTGCCATCTACCATTGTTTGTTGTTTGTTTTATTGAGAGACAAGGTCTTTCAGTTGCCCAGAACTTGCCACCTAGGCTAGGCTGACTGGCCAGTGAGTTCCAGGAATCTGCTTCTCTCTGCTTTCAGTGCTGGAATTACAAGGGCATGTCATCTCATCCTTCTTCTTAAAAAATGTGGGTCCTGGGGAGCAAACTCAGGTTCTTATGCTTCCAAAGCAAACACTATATGTCTCCAGCTTAACTCCAAGTCCTCTTGTTATGAAAGGTGTGGGTCCCCTGATCCTTAGACAATTCCCTAACCTTGCATCCATCAGGGAGGTCTGCTGGCCTTCTTTACTATTTTGCCTACAGAGAAACTTCTATGGAAACAGACCTGCCTGGCTATGAAGGAAATTCATTGCTTCATTTACGAATAGAAGTACTCATCCAAGAATCACCAAACATTTAAGTAAATCTACTAGTATAAAAGAAAAGGGTTACAATAAAAACAACTACCTTACATTGAAAGAACAAAAATGATTAAGAAAGAAAATGGGATAGAGAGATGGCTCAGCAGTTAAGAAGACTGTTTATTCTTACAGAAGACCTGGGTTTGAATCCTAGCACCCACATGGCAGCTAACAGCTGTCTGTAACTCCAATTCCAGAGGATCCGACAGTCTCTTCTGTCCTCCATGGGCATTGCACGACACGGGTACACTTACCTACATGCAGGCAATACATGTGTATACATAAAGTAAAAATAATGAATAAAATAAAAAAAGAAAACAGAACTTAATATTCTTAGAATGAGGAACAGATATTGCTTCTATAAAGAAGATATATAATGCTGGATGTGGTGGTGCATACCTTTAATCCCAACCCAAAGGAGGAGGAGGCAGAGGCTGGCAGACTTTGTGAGACTGATGCCAGCTTGGTCCACATAGTGACTTCCAGGCTCTCTGGGACTAGGGAGACCCTGTCAAAAAGAAAGAAAGTATATAAATACATGTAAAGACATATTTTGTAAAATAATATATTAAAATATATTTATAGTTATTATATAATACATTAAAAAACTAATTAGTTAAAAAGACTCTCTGGAAACTAAAATTGTGGTAAATGCAATTGAAAAAAGAAATCAGAAGCTGACTAAATAAACAATAGAAAAGCCAGGGTTAAAGACTGAAGTTGGATGGTAAGCCAGAGAACTATCCCATGATAAAAGAAAAAAACTCATCCACAAGACATGTGCACTTATACATGCAGATAATACACACAAAATAAAATAAATAAAATTTTAAACAAGTTTGAAGAGATTGTCATATCAACAGCAAAAAGGATCCAAGTCACAGAGTTCAAATGTGGAATAGTATACAGCAATGAGAATGTAGATAGTGCAACTAATACACAGCAACATAGATGAAACATAGACCAGAGCCCAAGAAGCCAGCCACAGGGAGCACAAGTATTACCAATCCATATAGAACACCCAGCATGTGTAAGGGAAGTTCCAAACCAGGTATCGCTAGCTCCTGGCGTTAAAAGTCAAGGAAGGGACTGGAGAGATAGTTTGGGGCTTAAGAAAAAATGTACTGCTTTTACAGAGTTTGGTTCCTACATGAAGCATCTCACAACTGCCATTAACTCCAGCTCCAGAGAGATCTGGCCCCTCTGACTTCCACTGGCACTTACATACCTGTGCACATACCCACATACATACACACTTAATTAAAATAAAACAAAATCTTAAAACAAAACAAAACAAACAAACAAACAAAAAAAAACAAAACAAAAACCGCAAGGGAGTCCAGAGCTCTCCTGGGTGTGGAAACAGTATGAAGAGTCTTGTGGGTGCTGATAGTATTGTAACTGATAACAGAGCTCTTGCATAGAGAATGGAGATAGCTTGTCCTGGGCTCCAGGCATGAAGGGGCATTTCCCCAGGGAAGGAAGGATAAACTCTCAGCTAAATCTAAATATGCACATTCTCTGGTTTTTGTTTAATCTTTTTCCTACATTTTGACACTATTACAGCAAAAACGAGGATACAACTAAGGATCGTTTCCTCCCCAGTTTTGACCTCAACTGTAATAAGCCCACTGTCCCTTACCAGTTTCCAGTCTTGAAAGGAGTGGGCTGCTGGCTCAAGCTTGTCCAGTGACTGCGTTTAGGATCTTGTTTAGGTACTGCTTGCACAGGATGCTCACTTTGTGAAAAGGAGCAATTTGTACAGTCATGTATGTTTTCTGCTTGTTTGTTGTTTACTTTTGAGGAGACATGGACTCACTATGTGGCCCACGCTGGTCTCAATTCTGGCTCAAGCATCCTCCTGCATCAACATTTGAAGTAACTGGGATTCCAGGTATATGCCAGTGGGTCAACTGCAATCTTACCAAAGAGAGAAAAAACAAAGCAAAACAAAACAAAACAAAATAAAACAAGCAAAGCTTCATTTACTCAAATTTATGCAACTGCTGTTTGGATTTTGTATCATATTCAGAAAATCTTTTCCTAATCTAATGATACAATTTTCTTTTCCTTGATGTTTTCTTCTAGCATATTCATGGTCTGACTTTTGTTGCTTAAATTGAAAATCTATCTAGATTTTATTTTATAATTCATTCCTTCAAAAACATCCTCACATACCATGCATAAATATACAATGATATATTTAATTTTCTATTATT
>NW_008338883.1:497151-502082 GCF_000622305.1 Nannospalax galili | reverse complement strand
ATGTATATTTGTTTTTAACAATAAGGAAAAATATATGTACATCTATCATCTATCTATCATCTATCTATCATCTATCTATCTATCTATCTATCTTCATCTACCTATCTATCATCTATCTACCTATCATTTATCTACCATCTATCTATGGAAGAGGGGAGGGAGAGAGGATTGAGAAATAAGGAGTTTAATTTTCATCCACTGAGAGCTCCCACAAGAGGACATAGGTAGCAGAGTGGACAAAACTAATAGAAACCCAGTGGTAAAGAGACTGCAGAGTGTAGTGGCCTAATCCACATGGAAGATGAGCAGTGCTGAGAAGAATACAGGTCCACTTGGAAGCAAACAGCTTAAAACAACAGCTCTCCAAGAATAAAAGGATTATCTTAAAAGTTGATAGGTTACCTATGATACAAGAATCAGCTCAACATCATACTTTTTACTGGAAAGAAAGAAGAACTAGCTCTTCTTCATTTTAAGTTGGGGACATATAGTGCTTGCCTTGGAAGCATGAGGACCTGAGTTTGGTCCCCAGGACCATCATTTTTAAATCACCCAGATGTAAAATCACCGAGGATGTGACAGTCATCATAATTTCTTTGTATCTATCTGCTTATTTCATGGTTTGTTCTAGATTACTGTATTAGCTATTTTTCCTGTTGCTGTAATAGAATACCCTGACCAACTTAAGGGTTTATTTTGGTTCACAGTTTGAGGGTAAATCCATCATGTCAGGAAGAGGACAGCAGGAACTTAAAGCAGCTGGTCACATCACATCCACAGTCAGGAAGAGAGTGTGAATGCATGCATGTTGCTCATCTCCCACCTATACAGTCCAGAATCCCAGCCAGGGAATGGAATCACCCACAGTGAATGGGTCTTCCTTCTTCAGTGAAGGCAGTGAAGACTCTCCACAGGCATACCCAGGATCCCATCTCCCAGGTGATTCAAAGTTCTCCCAAGTTGACAATGAACCTATCACAATAACTCCTTAAGAGAAAGCAGAAAACAGACTTGTGAAGAGAGATCTTTAATGTAGTTATGCTTTGACTGAGTCCTTGTCATTTTTCCAAACTAAAGCATTCAGTCTTGAGGTACTCATGATGTGAGTCTTGCTGAAGGAGGGAGCAGGGACCACCCTTTGACAGTATTGGGAGAGGTGTTTCCAGAATGGCGTCTCACAGGACAGGAGTAGAAGGAACACTTATCCTGGCTCTGCCACATTGGCACCTCTGAAATACATTACTAAATGTCTCTGTGCCTCTTGGTTTTCCTCTAGCCACTCCATTTCCTTTCATGTAGCAGCATTCTATTCTCTTTTCTGAATAGCAGCCCGAGGTGGCAGGGCAGTGCTCCAATGAGCACTCTGTTGTTAGAGCAACAAAGAGAGCAGAGCTGGAACTCAACCCACCCGTGTTCAGGTGATTCCTATTCAATCCTTTCTACTGGGAGCCTGGAGTGTCTGGCAGTGTTTATTCTCATGTAAAACAAACACTTTGGTAGGATGATCTGTCATTAGCTTGGATTTCTCATCCTGCCATGGGAATAACATTAATTTCCTAACTAGACTTTTGTGAGGATTGTATTAGTTAAGGTGTATATAGCTGTCCACAAAGGACAGAATATACCTGTGATACTTGGAAATTTCTGTAACTACCTTCTGGTCAGTCATTGGTTGTTACAATGAAGAACCTGGCCTACCTTGAAATATTATGATACATTTTCAACACAAACAGATGCAGATTCCAGGAGCTGATTTGAAGGGACTGGTTGGCTACCTTGTTTGGCACAAGAGGTGTGTGGCTAGGTTTTACTTACATGTGGTGGATGGTGTCTAGTCAGAGGGAAACACTGAGTCAGCTAGACTTAGTGTTTCAGACATCCAAAGACCCAACTTCAGCCAATGATCCAAAGAGGGGTGAGGCTGGGGAGATGGTTCAGTGGGTAAAGTGCTTATTATGCAAGCATGAAGATCTGAGACAGGATCCCCAACACTCATGTATAAACCAGATGTGGTGGTGTACTCCTTAAACTCTAACACTGAAGTTGGGGTAGGGTAGAGTGAACAGGGTCCCTGCAGCTTGCTGGCCAGCCAGTCTAGCTGAAACAGTGAATGTTAGGTTCAATGAAAGACCCTGTCTCAAAAAGATAAAGTGGAGCTCCTAGCCTGGGTCCTGCCCCATTCCTTGTCTTGGTGCCCCAGACCCCTGGGGAACCACGATTGCTTCCTGATCCTTTGCATCCAGAGCAACTCAGTTCCTTCTCGGGTCCCAGGAGCACTGCTTCTGGGCCTAACCCTGCCCTCACCTCTCTCTGCTTCTCTGGGTCTGCACAACCCACAGGCCTCTCTCTGATCCACAGGCCTCTCTCTCTGGGGTAGGTCAGTCGGGCCCTCCTCACCTTGACTCCCCCAGCCTCCTTCACCCTCCCATCAGCTCTTCTGGTCTCTCCTCCTAGCCTGTGTGCTGTCCCATTCCTTGTCTTGGTGCCCCAGACACCTGGGGAACCACCACGGCTGTCTGATCCTTTGCATCTAAACCAACTCAGTTCCTTCTCAGGTCCCCAGGGGAACTCTGGGCCTGGCCCCACCCTCACCTCCCTCTGTCTCCCTGGGTCTGCACAGCCCACCAGCCTCTTTCCTGGACGCTAGGGTTGACATTTCCTCTTCCTGGTCCTTTGCATCCAGACCAACCCAGCTCCTCAGTGCAGTCCCCAGGAGCCCTTGGGGCATTTTCCGACCCCCATTTCCCTTTGCATCTCTGGGTGGCACAGCCACCAGCTGCCCAAGACCAACATCTTTCCTGGGGCCTGCTCCCAGGCCAGTCCAACCCACAAATTTCTGCGGCCAAAATCTTTCCTGGAGGGATCCATACCTTAAGAGAAAGCCTGAGAGCATCTGATCCTCATCTGACTTGGGCCTCTGTGGGAACTCCTGAAGACAAAAGCAATCTGGTCACTCCAATATAAATTCAAAAGAGAGAACTGGAAGCTTATAGGAACCAGCTTTTCATGCCCAAGAAGTAAACCACAAAGATACATAAAGTTCACAAAAAGAATCAGACCTAAACTTGAAGTCCTGAGTCTCACACAAGAATCAGAAACTACAAAAGAAATTCACATGTCAAAATCACAGAGAAAAAATAATATGAAAAACTAAAATAACATATCCCCACCAAATACCAATAGTACTCTATAGGAGTACAATGAGAACCCCCTAGAGATAATGCAGGACATGGAACTCAAAAGAACAATTATAAACATGATAAAAGAATTCAGTGAATTTAAAGACACAAAAACAAAGAAATCAAAGAAATGAAGGAAGATAGGGATAAACTTCTTAATGAATTCAGAAAAGAGTTAGAAATATTGAAGAATACTCACGCTGAAATGAAGAAGGAAGTGAAACACTCAGTAAGCCTATTAGAAACGACAGGAGAAAGTCTCACCAATAGGACAAACGAAATGGAAAACAGAGTATCAAGATTGGAAGATAAAGTGGACGAACTGGACCACTCAAGCAAAGATTATGAAAAATTTAAGAAATCACAAGAATGGAATATGCAGGAATTGAGCGATACCATAAAAAGACCAAACTTATGAATCATAGGCATACAGGAAGGAGAAGAATCCCAAGATAATGGCATGGAACAGGTCTTCAACAGAATCATGGAAGAAAATTTCCCAAAATTAAAGAAAGACATGGCCATACAAATACAAGAAGCATATAGAACACCAAACAGAGAGGACCAGAAAAGAAACTCTCCACGGCACATCACAGTAAAAACACTAAACGTTCAGAACAAAGAGACAATATTGAAAGCTGCAAAAGAAAAACAAGTCACATATAAAGGAAAACCTATCAGGATTACAGCTGACTTTTCAGTGCAAACTATGAAAGCCAGAAGAGCCTGGACCAAAGTATTCCCAGTTTTAAATGACCACAGATGCCAACCTAGATTACTATACCCAGCCAAAAGGTCTATTATAATCAAAGGGGAAAGAAAAACCTTCCATGACATAAATAAGATGAAGGAATTCATGTCCATAAAACCAGCCCTTCAGAGAGTTCTGGAAGAAATACAAAGAGCTGAAGAAAGGAATGCCTATACCCAAGGGGTTGCAGAAAGAAATTCAGTGAAGGTATAACTGTGGAAAAGTACAGCTACATCACGAATGTAAATAGAAATAAAAATGACAGGATTCAATACTCATCTTTCATTAATAACTTTAAATATTAATGGACTGAACTCCCCAGTCAAAAGACACAGACTATGTGAATGGATTAAGAAACAAAACCCATCTTTTGGTTGTTTGCAAGAAGCCCATCTCACTTTCCAGGACAGACACTACCTTAAAGTGAAAGGATGGAAAAAAATATACCAAGTAAATGGTACTAAGAAAAAAGCAGGTGTAGCAATTCTAATATCTGACAAATAGACTCTAAAACTAATCAGAAGAGATAAAGAGGGCCACTTCATTCTGATCAAAGGAGCAAGAAATCAAGAAGGTATTACAATCATGAACATATATTCATCAAACTCTGGTGTACCCAACTACATAAAAATAATACTATAGGCCTTTAAGACCCAGATTAATCCCAACTCATTAATAGTAGGGGACTTCAATACCCTAATGTCTCCATTAGATAGGTCAACAGAGAAGAGAGTTAACAGAGAGACATTTGAATTAAACAATACCATATATCAAATTGACTTAACAGATATCTACCGAGTATTCCACCCAAACACCAAAGGACATACGTTCTACTCAGCACCCCATGGAAATTTCTCCAAAATCGGCCATATACTGGGGCACAAAACAAAGGTCAGCAAATACAAAAAGATTGAAATAATTCCATGTGTTCTATCAGACCACAATGCAATAAAGCTTACAGTCAACACCCGAAGAAGCCAAAATCACCACACGAATGCATG
>NW_008338883.1:493928-496366 GCF_000622305.1 Nannospalax galili | reverse complement strand
CTAATACCAAACCAGGTAAAGATGAAACAAAAAAAGAAAACTATAGACCCATATCCTTAATGAACATGGATGCAAAGATACTCAGCAAAATACTTGTGAACCGCACACAGACATACATCAAAAAGATCATCCACCACGATCAAATTGGCTTTATTCCAGAGAGGCAGGGATGGCTCAATACACGTAAGTCAATAAATGTCATAAATCATATAAATGGACTCAAAGACAAGAACCACATGGTCATCTCAATAGATGCAGAGAAGGCCTTTGACAAAATTCAACATGAATTTACATTCCAAGTCCTAGAGAGAATTGGACTGGAGGGAACATACCTCCACACAAATAAAGCCATATATAACAAACCCACAGCCAACATCATTCTAAGTGGAGAAAAACTGGAAGCATTCACATTGAAATCAGGAACCAGACAAAGCTGTCCACTATCTCCATTTCTCTTTAACATAGTGCTTGAAACTCTTGCAAGAGCAATAAGACAAGAGAAGGAAATTAAAGGAGTAACAATTGGAAAAGAAGAGATCAAATTATCCCTTTTTGCAGATGATATATTATATATGAGATATCAAAAATTCCACCAGAAAACTCCTAGAAATTATTAACATGTTCAGTAAAGTGGTAGGTTACAAAATTAGCCTACAAAAGTCTGTAGACTTTCTATATAGCAATTGTAAGCAGAGAAAGAGTGCATGGAAACATTTCTCTTTACAATAGCTGCAAAAAAAAAAACCAAACCAAAACAAACAAACAAACAAAAAACAAAAAGAACTCTGAATAAATCTGACGAAAGACATTAAAGAGCTCTACAATGAAAACTTTAAATCTTTAAAGAAAGATTTTGAGGAAGACATCAGAAGATGGAAGGACCTCCCATGCTCATGGATTGGAAGAATTAATATTGTGAAAATGACCATCCCATGAAAAGTCACTTGGGTCTTCAATGAAATACCAATCAAAATCCCCGTGACATTTTTCACCTAATTGGAAAAAACTATCCTAAGATTCATATGGAAGCACAAAAGACCTCAGATACCCAAAACAACCCTGAGCACTAACAGTAATGCAGGGGGATTACTATACTAGATTTTAAGCTGTACTACAGAGCTATAGTCATAAAAACAACATGGTACTGGCACAAAAATAAAAGACCCATAGATCAGTGGAACAAAATTGAAGACCCAAATATGAATAAATACAATTTCATCTACCTGATATTTGACAAAGGGGCCAAGAATGTTCACTGGAAGAAAGACACCATGTTCAGCAAATGGTGCTGGCAAAACTGGATCTCCACATGTAGAAGAATGAAACTAAACCCCTATCTTTTACCCTGCACAAAAGTCAGTTCCGAATGGATCAAATGCCTCAATGTAAAGCCTGAAACTCTGAAACTGTTAGAAGAAAACATTGGCAAAAACCGACAAGATAAAGGTATAGGAAAGAGTTTTCTAAACCAGACATCAATTGCTCAGGAATCAAGGGCAAGAATTAACAAATGGGGCCTCAATAAACTAAAAAGATTCTGTACATCAAAGGAGGCAACCAGGGAAGCAAACAGAAAACCCACAGAATAGGAGAAAATCTTTACCAGTGACACATCCGACAGAGGTTTAATTTCCAGAATATATAACAAGCTCAAAAAACACAGAATCAAGACAAGAAGTAACCCAATTAAAAATGGGCTAAGGATCTGAACAGAGAGTTCTCAAAAGAAGAAATAAAGATGGCTAAGAAACATCTTTAAAAGTGTTCAACACTGTTAGTAATTAGGGGAATGCAAATCAATACCACCTTAAGGTTTTACCTTACCCCATCAGACTGGCTAAGATCAAGAGAACAAATGGTACCAAATGCCGGTATGGATGTAGAGAAAGGGGAATGCTCATTCACTGCTGGTGGGACTGCAAACTCGTAAAAACTACAAATGAACCTACCATTTGACACGGTTATACCACTCTTTGGCATATACCCAAAGAACTCATCCTATTACAGAGACCCTTGTACATCCATGTTTATTGCTGCTATTTTCACAATAGCTAAGAGATGGAAGCAACCTAAGTGTCCCTCAATTGAGGAGTGGATAATGAAAATGTGCTTCATTTATATGATGGAGTATTACTTAGCGGTAAAGAAAGATGAAATCATGAAATTTACATAAAGGGATGGAACTAGAAACTGTTATGCTAAGTGAAGTAATACAGACTCAGAAAAAAAATCGACATATGTTCTCCCTCATATGTGGATCCTAGAACTGAACTGTGGTGACTATGTATCCAGACATAATTACAGGAACCAGGATAAAGGAAAGGAAACTGGGAGGTAAGGGAAAAGAAAAAACCTGAAAGAGAACAGTAGGAAACATGCTTTAATAAGGGAGATATGGATAAAAATTGGGTTAGTTTAAGGGAGGAGAGAGGGAAGAA
>NW_008338883.1:493217-493809 GCF_000622305.1 Nannospalax galili | reverse complement strand
AAATATTTTTAAAAAATAAATTAAAAAAACAAAAGAGGGAATCATATTGTTCGAACAACTTACTGACAAATTATACATAAAACTAGATCAAAGAATATAATATCTGTCTAGGCAAGGTTTATCTGAGAACGTTTGGTCTTTGCCCAAGCTTTATCTACATGGCACACAGTAATTAAAAGTACCAGACTGGTGGAACTAACCTTCTTGGATGTTTAACAGAAATACTTTGAGGCCTATACTAATTTGGTCAGAGGGACATAAAGGACAGTTTTTGCTCCTTGCCCTCCTAGGTCGACTAGTTCCAGGAGACTATGAGCAACTATCAAAATGTCCTATAATTGTGGTGGGTCACTTGTCCTCTTGATCACGGAGGCCGAGGAGACCCCACCAAATGGACTTGAACCAGTGTCCAGTGTACAAAGAAGAGGGTCAACCCAGAGGAATCATTTCCTCCATGCTTCCAAGCGAAGCCAGCCATGGTTGAGCAGGACCTTTGACTCATCTTCACATAGGTGGAACTTGTAAAAGAAAGGAGCCAGGGGCTCCTCCCAAGCCCATGTGACCCCTGAGGAACAGATCCTCAAATGACCTT
>NW_008338883.1:486483-492462 GCF_000622305.1 Nannospalax galili | reverse complement strand
CATCTCAGTGTTAATAGCAAAAAACGATGAATCTTTCTGTGAGGAACAATATATTCTAAAATGAAATGGATATCTTTTTTAAAGGTTAAAAAACTCATTCAGTTTTATGTCTTACAGGGCTTTTACTGAGTTCAATGTTGTATAACTGTATTAACTCAGCTGTGAACCTAGAAACTTGCACCCACTTGTGAAGGAGATGTACTCTTGCTCTGGGGGGTGTGTTATTGAATATGTCAAATCTTCTGAATATAGTGACATGCTTCTTCTAATCATGTAGTTATTAAAAATTAAAAAAATAGTGATTAAAAAAAGATAAAGTGGAGAATGACTAAGGAAAGTTTTCCCAACATCTGCCTCTGGCCTTCATATGTGCTCCCATGAATGAGCACATCAATACAAATGCATAGACCACTCCTTCCCATGGGTACTTTGATTCCTGTACCTGAATGTTATAGGTGTGGATCAGATTCTGGAGGATACTTGCTAAGATTTCTGGGTTCTTGTGTATCAGAACAAAGAATTGAATAAGAGACAAATAGACAGTGGTGGAAATAGACATAGTTTATTAAGGGATAGTTTATTAAGAAAGAGAATGACATTTCTGAAAATGGAAGTGGGCCAGAGAGCTGGGAAATCATCCAAGGCTCAAAAGCCTGTCATCATGACCAGTTACCTACAGGCCATTTACATGAAGGCCATTTACGTAGCACCTGCCTTCTCCCACATTTCCATGTCACATGCTTTCCTCATGAGTGCTCTATTTCTTGCATGTAGCTCAGGTGGGGAAGGTTTCCAGTTTTTCTTCCAACTGGCTTCTTTCCTGTGCTGATCTTGATGATTCTCTCTCTATACCTTTATTCTTCCGCCACACAAACACTTTCTAAATGTATATTTTTATTGAACTTTTGTGCATTTCATACAATACATTTTAATCATATTTGATACCCCTTCCCTATCTAGAACCCCCATAGTACCCCTCCACAGGATTTTGTACATTCTGTCATATTTATTAAGGCCTATCGAGTCAAGTTTGTGGACCCAGATGTCCCTTATTGTGAGTTCATCCACTGCAGCCTATCTAGCATCACTCCCTTAAAGATCAACTCTCCCTCACCCACAAGTGATCAACTGCTAATAGTTCCTTGGCTAAGGTTGGGATCGCCTGCCCATTTCCCCAGTCCTATGTTGCTTTTTTGTCTGAGTTTGCATGGGTCTTGTTCTTGCTGTCACCATTGCTGTAAGTCTTCCAGGCTTCTGAGAACTTGTTCACATAAACACTCTTTAAGTGTAACTTGATTCAAGGCTTAGAAGGGGCTGATGCCTCTAGGACCTTTCCTTCTTGCTGCTGTTTCTGGATTGATTTGATTCCTAAGTGCCACACAGAGGCCCAGGGTTCCTATCATCAAAAGGTTCCATCGAGTGGGAAAGAATGAAAGTATTTTTGGTAACAGAGAGGGTATGGGTATTCAGTCTAAGCCAACTCAGTTCACAGATTTCTTACTGAGCTCTCAGTACTCAGTGCTTGGGCCTTGGTTACAATGATCCTTCTAGGAGCTGAGGGTGGAGCCCTCAGGTCATGTGCAGAGAGATTGGTAGGGATGGATTTTGTTCCTGCTACCCACCCATGAAGCTGTTTCTGCAGAAAGAGGAAACCAACCCTGAGACTGAACAAAATGGTCAAGCCAGCAAATATACTTGGAGAAAGGGTAGTTTTCTTCTCTTAAAAACCTACTCACTTTGAGATGGGGTGGCCATATGGTGCTAAGGGATTGTTGATGAAGAATAATGCCCCTCTGACACTATTCAAATATTTAATTTTAGAGAGGTGGATTTTTGTCAGCTTATGAAATTATAATACATAGGGCTAGAAGCCAATTGGTTGACATCAATGCATCTGAGAATACAGTGTGTATTACTTAAGGTAACACTGGCAGCTATAGGAGATTCATCCTTTGAGTCTCAGGCTTAAAGGAGAAGCTTCCTATTCACTCACTTTGAGTACAGATGGATGCCTTTATTGGTGGGTTAAGTATCAGCTCAGTGGTGACTTAAATTCCTTCACTCTTGTGGCTCTGTTAGCTTCAACTTTCCTTCCAAGTTTGTCCTTTGGGTGATTTGATGGGTCCAGCATAGATGTTGGTGCATCTTTAACTCACCCCACTGGCTGTAATTCAGTGTGATTGTTAATTGCCAACTTGACACAACCTAGAGTCACCTGGGAAGACAGTCTGTGGGGGCGGGATGCAGTGAGGCAGGAGCATGAGCAGTGAGTTACAGATTGGCCTATAGGCATGTCTGTAGGGGATTGTCTTGATTGCCTTAATTAATGTGAGACCACCCAACCTGAAAGAGGTGGCACTATGAAGAAAGTTCTCAGAAAACCTGCGTCTTCAAACCAAACCTTCTTCAAGGCTCATCAGCAGATTGAAACTTCAGACTCTGGAGAACTTGGAATGTTGCAGGTCTAGAGCCCAATTGCTATTTATCTTGGGCCATCTTTAGACCCTAAATAGCAATTCCTTGCCCATTCTGTTTCTAAGTTAACATTCTGTGACAAACAGATAAAACCTTTGGAATGTATTAACTTAGCAGACCACTGGCTTCCACAAATCCAAGGCTTAAGAAGCCTGTCAGAGAGCATCCAAGGCCTGTAACAAAATGCTCCCCGTTTTGCTATAACCTGCCTCACTGATGTCTTCACTAATGCATTTGAAAAGTATCATGATTTAGGGCTTTCTTTGTTTTGTTACTAGAAAAATGTCATGGAACTGCTGCCATGTTGCAACATGGAATTTGGGGTAACCTGAATCTGTGTACCAGGGCCGTGGGCACTCATATTTTGATGCCAAGATAAACTATCTCTTATTCCCTTAGAGGTGAGAGTTGTGCTTTTGTATCATTGGCACCATTCCTGGGTTTGGGGCCATGGACTATGTAAGATTGAAGGAAGTGAGGTGAGCAGTAAGCTTGCATGCACTTATTATTTATTTCTCTCTGCTCTTGGCTATGAATGTGATATGACCAGTTGCTTAAAGCTCCTGCCACTGTGATTTCCCTGCAATGATGGACTGTAACCTGGAATTGTAGGCTAAATGAACACTTTCTTCCCTAAATTGCTTTTGGTCAGTGTATGTTGTCACAGCCACAGAAATTAAACTATGATTCTCAGTGATATGCTCACCTAACTGCCAGAGATGCTGGGAATTCAGTCCTGCTGTAGGCCCAGAAGGAGGAGGGCATAGGTTTGCGGGGAGTATCTAGCCAGACAGGGCCGTAGCTTTGACCCACTGTGTGATCTAGTCACATTGGTTGTGTAGGGAGTAGAAACACAGTGCCATTTAGGACCTTCAAAGTAAAGCTGGCTGAAAAGATGCTTTCTGGGATGTAGATGTAGCCAAAGGGAAATAGAGGCTTGTGACAAATGCCCTAAAATATAGTCTATTTCTTAAGAAGAAGGAAAGAGCAGTTTATGAAAGGATAAAGGACTCTTAGTTGTGCTGGGTAGTGGAAATTTATAATATTAACTGGTGGTAGGATGGGGACACTGGATAAGGTGACCTCTCCTCAGCTTTACCTGACTATCTTTTCTTCATTGCTCAATGAGTCCTAGGGGCCTGGGATGCTCTTTATAAGTAGTTGTATATTCAGAACTGTGCCTCATTCACAATCTTAAATTATTTAGTAATACAAGCTTTCAGTCACAGAAGTATTTTCATCAGAGAAGTCTGGCAAATTTAACCTCTAATACAAACTTTGGTTGATTAGCCTTGACTACCTACAGTACTATGTGGGAAAGATTGACATTATATCCAGACCCACTTAGTATGAGAGAGGACAGTAATTGATTAGTGATGTCTGGAATGAGAATTGGAGGTTGAAATAAAGGCAGTAATGTGCTGTGTTTTCCATTTATGGCTTTGAAAACAAGGTAAAATAAACATGACTTGAAATATACAGGAAAGCATATTCATTATTTAGTTTGAATTATTTCATCAATTTTGTCTTCAAAACAGCTGGGTTCCTCCACTTCAAGGGGTAAGGTGAGTTTTAAATTGGGGAATGAGAAATTGGTAATCTTGGTGCCTGAAGAGTTTGGAAAGAGAAGTAGAGCCTGTGGGGGCGGGATGCAGTGAGGCAGGAGAGTGAGCAGTCATTCTTACTTTGTTCTCCCTCCTGATCTCGTCTGTGTATTTGTCTATATTATCAGGTGGTGATGTACTTGGCTCCATCAGTGGGCTCCCAGCTCTATTGCTTCCAGAGCGGACAGCTCAGTGGTTTTAATCATGCCTTGGAGAACAGGAAGGGAGGAGGGTCAGAGTGTTCTTTTTACCTTCTTCTTGACCCTTTATGCACTTGGCTGTGGCTGTGCCTTCCACAACATCTCCCATGTGTGGAACTCCCATAGTCCTGCCCTTGCTGAGCTCCACGAACTCCATGTTCTTGTCTTCTTGCATAGCCCTGTTATGTCCAATGAGACAACAATTCTGGTTTATTTCCTTAACCTTTTCCACATCTCTGCAAGTGGTGTCTTCATAAAACCTCTTTATCTGAACCACTCATGTTCAACGAACCCTCATAGGACCTTGGTTGATTTAGGGCCCTTGGGAACCCAGATGATGGAGAGGTACACTGAGGCAGAGAGAGTCTACAGGGAACCAGGAACTGACTGACTTCATTTAGTTCAGTTTTTAACTAGGTGTCATCCTCCTTCCTTCCCTTCTCCATGTTTGGGTGTGGCATTTACCTTGGAAAAATGAAAGCCTAAGGGGTTGGTGAGATGGCTCAGTAGGTAAAGCATCTGCTGTCCAACACTGACAACCTGACTTTGATCCCCAGAACTCACATAGAGGTGAAAGGAGATAACTGAATCCACAAAGTTGTTCTCTGTTCTCCATACTTGTGCTGTGGCATGCACATATGCCCCCAAATAATAAATAAATAATAAATAAATAAACTAAAATAATGAAACCAAAGAGCATGAATTCCCAGTGCTTGTCCTCAATCCTCTGGCTGTGAGGAAGTGGGGCAGATTTGAACAATTTTATAAGGTTCTGGGTAGCAGCTTCCAAATACCCGACATTTGGACCCTCCCATGTCCCAAGGGCTGAATCCTAAGGGGAGCTGGCTCTAATTAATGGGATTTCTTCTAAGTTCTAGCCAGTTGCCAAGACTGGTCCTTGAGGAGAGACTGAAAGGTGGAAAGATGACTATCTCTTGGGTGCCCTTTCTATCCCCAGCAGCCAGGTCCCACTTTATGGGGACCAGTGTGTGTGTGTGGTCTTTTACCATGCATCCACCAGAGAAGGGAGAGTATTTCTTTGCTCAGGGTATGTTTGATGTCAAGTTTCATGTGGACAGTAGTGTTGGGGCATTTGAATCCAAAGTGACTCTGGCCCAGCTCTCAGCCTAAAGTCTACTTGAGAAAGACCAATCCACTTTGCATCTGCCAGGACATGGAGAGGTCCTTCACAGGGGCAATTGTTCTAAGGCCCTCCTTTCTCCCCTTTCCTTCTTCCAAGCATGTCTGGACAATGCTATTTGAAGGAAGCCTGATTATGTGTCAGACGGTCTCAGACATTTTAGTGCGTTCTTCGTTTGCCCCGTCATATACCTTAAATTTTATTTCTCTGTATTTTTTTGTGTTTGAAGTCTTGTTCAACATTTTTCTCTGGAGGCAAGAGTTCTGGTCTTAGATGGTACTGTGCAGCTCTGGTAAAATTAGTACCCCTCTGGACCCCTGGTTCACTCTCAAGCAAAATGACTGAGTAGCACTAGATGATTTCTGTCACTGAGGGCCTTCTATGACGCCACTTTGAAGAAGGGGTAATGTTGTGATGGTTTGAATGGGAATGTCCCCTATAGGCTCCAAGTATTTGGACATTTTGTCCCAAGTTGGTGGTGCTATTTTGGGAGGTCTTAGAAGACGTAGTTATGTTGAAGGGAGCATGTCACTCTGGGTGAGCTCTTAACTTCTGCTCC
>NW_008338883.1:445977-486294 GCF_000622305.1 Nannospalax galili | reverse complement strand
ATGCTGGAGGAAGCACGTCACTGGGGGTGGGCTTAGAGAGTTCTTAAGTCTTGTGGGATCACCCAAGTGGTGGTTTTGCTTCCTGTGCCTGCTTGAAGATGTGAGTGCTCTGCTTACATTCCTCCTTCTGCCGCCATGTCTCCCCACCATGATGGACTCTGCCCCTTTGGAACACTAAGGTCAAATAAACTCTTCCTTTTATACGTTCCCTGGTCATAGCGTTTCTATCACAGCAACAGAAAAGTGGCTAATACACATGTGGAGACATCTGCCCATTAAGAGTGGTTGTCAGCACTTCTTTTGAGGGGTTTTCATGGGGGATATGGACCTACACTTCCCTGAAGGAGGCACCTTCACAGTGGGCTCCCTGGCAACAGAGCTGCCCAGTGATTCATTAAAGAAAGACAGCCCCCAAAACTGAAAACTGCATCTGATTTCCAAGTCTCACTTTCAGCCATAATTCCAAACTCTTCTCTTACTCCATTGAACTGCTACATTTTCTTTGTCTCAAGACCAGGGCCGCTAACAAGGAAAATCTTGACTGATTTAAATTTCACCTTTCATTTTCTCACTGCAGGCTGAGGCGGAGGTGCTAATGAGTGGTAGGAAGACAACAGGAGTTCATGGAGAGGTGAGATGGGCTGCTGGCCAACCCCTGCCTGTAGAGAGCACAGGTTTGCCAGGGCCTGTGAGCTCAGTGACACACAGTGCACATCTGCCTGGCTAAGCACAACACAGGCTTCGTTCAGACATTCCCCAAGGTAGGGAGGGGAGAGCACTGGCTCCCCAAGGTGTCTCACAACCAGGACTCTCGGGTGCTAGGGGGTATCACAGGCCTCCAAGACCTTCCCCATCTGCCTTGCAGACAAAGAAAGTGAAGGTGTGGAGGACTGTGGAGGGAGGATCATAAGGGGAATTCCATGAGCAGAGTTATAAAGAGGAAGTGTATGGGAGGAAAACATGAGAGGAAGACTCTGAGGGGGAAGGACTGTGAGGGGGTTCTGTGAGGGGAGGACTATGAGGGAGGACTCTCATGGAGTGAATTGTGAGGGGATACTGTGTGGTGGGAGTGCTGTGCAGAGGACTGTGCTGGGATGGACTATGATGGAACACTGTGAGAGTCTACTGTGAGGAAGGACTGTGAGGAGGGTAGACTATGGGGGAGAACTGTGAGGGCAAGGAGTATGTGTGGAAAATATTACAATAGGGACTATGTGTGGGGATGTCTCTGAGGGGGAGCACTATGGAGGGAGGATCCTGAAGGGAAGGACCTTGAGGTAGGGAGCTATTCGTAGGGAGGATTGTCATGGGGATTTGTTGTGAGGGAGAGGACCGTGAAGGGGCCTGTGATGGGAACAATGTCAGGGGAGGGGTGGGAGCATGACTGTGGGGGAGGACTCTGATGGGGGTGGACTGTGAGGGTGAACAACAGGACTGTGAGTGTGGAGGACTGTGAGAGGGAGGATCATTTGTAGTTTTAGACCAGGCCTGAAGATTCATACTTAATTTCTGTCTGCAGAGAACTCAAAAACATGGTGCCACCCAGCTAGAGGGGGTGCTGGGTGATGGAACCTGGTGCATTTCTTGGAAGAAAAGAGGGTGAGTGAGATCAGTCTCATTTCTGCCAGTGGCCTTGCCATCTCTGGATCTTTCCTCAAGCTCAGGTCTCTGAAATTGGGAAAGAAGCCTCCTCAGAACATCACACTTGCCTGTCACCTTTGTCATGGCTCTTGCCTCATCCTCTTCTGCTCTAAGTGCTGTTAATCTCTCACCAAGACCACAGTTCTTCCAGCCATGGAAACACTCTCTGACAGTAAATGGTTATCTCTGAAGGGGGAAGAGGAGAAAGACAGCTGTGATTCCCCCTTCCCCGGAGTTTAGTGGTTAGTGACTATATTTTCGGATATGTTTTGAATCTTTGTTATTCTAGATTTATATTTTTCCAACTGTAAAACAGGAATTAAATAGCCGATCCCCCAAGGCTGTGGTGATGTGGGGTGTATTGTTATAGAATATAGGTCTAATGTCACCCAACATGGGAAGATTGGTGCTCTCAGACTGGCTTCTGCCTTGGTGTCTCTTCAGGAGTTAGTATCTTAGTAATGAATAAAGTTTCCTTCCTCACTGGTTGACTAGCAGACAGTTACACTATACTGCAATCAAGAGTGAAAGGGACTGGAGATGTGCCTCAGTGACAGAGCATTGGCTTAGCATACACAAAGCTCTAGCTTCAACTCCTGGTCTCAGAAAAAAAATGGCTCAACAGTTAAGAGCACTTACTGCTCTTGCAGAAGACCCAGCTTTGATTCCCAGAACCCATATGGCAGCTAACAACCATCTATAACTCTAGTTCCAGAGGATCAAACACCCTCTTCTGTCCTCCACAGGTACTATACGCACACACACACACACACACACACACACACACACACACACGATACACATACATACATGTAGGCAAAAGCACTCATGCACATAAAATACTAAATCTAAAAAAGAGAGTAAGAGAAATGGTTAAAAAATCAATTTTTCCTTCTCTGGAACAAAAATGGAGTTTAGATTAGGGGTGGGGAGTCCAAGAGTCCAATTGTGTGTCTTAGAGAATCAAAGGTTCCACATGGTGATTAGGGGAGTTGTATTTAGGAAAGGTAGAACTGCAGGAGCTACTAGCATAGGTCTTAGAATTTGGGAGCTTAGAGGACCTTGTAAAAATGTTTTCCTTTATCTCTAATGGTTATAAAATAAAATGGGCTGTTTATGCTTCAGGAGAGCAGGAAGCATGATTGCAGCTCTGCTTAGAGCAGCAGTGAGGGCAACTGACCAAATCTATTCATTTATGTAATTAGCCAATTGCATAGTGTGTGTGTGACCCCTACTTTATAATTACTATGTGCCAGGGACCTTCAAATCTGTTTCTTCTTTCCATTTGGAAAGACTTAGGATTCAAGCTCAATTTTGGTTGGCTATAGAGCCCAAGACTTTCCCCCTGAGTAACTGTGCTGGTTAGCTTTGTCAACTTGGTGCAACCTAAAATCATCTGGGAAGAGAGTCTCAATGAGAATTATTTTGATCAGATTGGCCTTGGAGGATTGTCCTGATTGTTAACTGATAAAGTCCATTGTGGATGACACCATTTTCTAGGCTGGGTCCTGTTTAGATAAGACCAAAGAAAGCTAGCTGAGCAGCAGCAGCAGCAGCATGGGTGTGTTTATCTCTCTCTGAGCTGGACTGCGGATGTGATGTAACTGGCTGCTTGAGCTCCTGCCTTGACTTCCCAGAAATGATGGACAGTCACCTGGAAGTGTAACCCAAAGAAACCTTTTCCTCCCTGTGTTGCGTTTGGTCTGGATAGTTCATCACAGCAGCAGAAATGAAACCAGCACCACAATCATGTTGGCTCTTCATGTTGCATAAACACTGGTGTTGTAACTCAGCCCAATTCAGGTGATGTTCCCGTGTGTGAAAGCTTTCTGCTGCTCCTGTGCTGCTTTTCCATGCCACTGAAGAGTTTTCTTTAGGAAATCAAGTTTTGAAATTGTGTTTGCACACATGAATGGCACCAAGGATATTCTGAAAGTGCCTAGGAGTAGGAGCAGTGTGAGTCTGTATAGAAAGAGACTTTCAGAAGATCAATCTGCTAGTGCCATGTTAAATTAAAAGGGAAGGAACCAGAAACAGGAGAGAAGCCCACTAGGCATGAGTTCATGGGTATTTTATCAAAGACAGTTGCTGGGAATTAGGGAGAATAGAGAGTAAGCTCCATTCTTCCTGTGGTAATAATAAAGAGGTAAGGCAGTACAAATTTCAGTTATGAATGATGAATGAAATCTGTTGTACAACATAGTGTCTATAAGTAACACTGTGGTGTTACATACTTTAGGTGTTTGTTAAATATTCTTAACCCACACAAAGAAATTTTTTTTTTCAACAGGCCAGTTCTGCTTGATAATCTTGGATATAGCAACTGTATCATAGGTGTATACATGTATCCAAAATCATCAAAATGCATACATTGAGTATAGATATTTTTGTGTATCAATTATACCTCACCAAAGCTAAGTAAAAAGATGTTTGGGTGGCTAGAAATAGCCTTGTAAATGAATAACTTCGAAAAAATTCAATAGGACAGACAACAACCGAATCGGGTTCTAATGGGCTTGAGAAGGAAAAGCCCCTTTGGCAGATGGGTGACGCCTGGAGAGGGGAAGCAGGTATTGTGACACATCTGTCTGCTAGTTTGTGCTTTGCTGCAGTGGAATAACCACCTGTGTTCATTCTGAAGAGTTAGTAAAAGTTTCCACACGTAGCATCGTGGGGCTGATGCTCTGGAAAAAAGTCAGGGTGTGACACACACACTCCTGGGTTAACAGCTAGCAGACAGCTGTGGGACCTGCCAACACGGACTCATGGGACTGGGGACAAAAACTGTAAGAACATTCTGAAAATGTTGAATAAGTTATCGTCTTCCCCCAGCATAAGAGAGCAAGTCAATGGTATTTAATTGTCCAAAACCAAAATGACCTCAGCTAATATCTGAGTGCCAAAAGGAAAGAAAATTTCTAGAACTGGAGATTCCCCTGGAAACAGAGGACTGTACTTCAAAACTTTATGTAACAAGACAGAAGCCCACTGTCTTGTCTCCCCAGCTTTGCTCCTGTGTTAGTGTTCACTGCATTTCTACTTTCTCCCATCTCAACAGGACAAACTGTCTTCTCAGAGCTTTCTAAAAAATTCTTTTCTCTCCAAACTTTTCTGCTGCAGATTACCTTGGGCTTTTAAGGAAGGAAATTCCAGATTTAGCTGTTCTGGGTCATGTTTGACTTTCAATGAGATAGACCCAGGACAAAAGTATTCCAGATAACCTTTGGCTCCTGCTGTTAACTAGAGGCAGGCTGCATTCATTTCCCCAGGCTCTTCAGAGACCACTTACGGCTCTGCCATGCCAGGAGATTTACCCAGACAAGAAACGCAAACAATACAGCACATGAACAAAGCCTTCCAAAATGCTACTTCATTTTTACAAGTATTCTTTTTTTTAAAAAAAAAAAAAACCTAGAGTGTGTGGACAGGAGTTAGCCATGGAGGGCTAGAGGTTGGAAGCTGGAGGGAGCAGCTGTTGACGGATTTCCTCCTGGATGGCTCTGTGTATAAGTGTGTGTTTGTGTGTGTGTGTGCGTGTATTCATGTGTGTAAATACACACATGTGTGTGCCATGGTGCACATATAGAGGTAGAAGACCAGGTGTCATTCCTCACCTTCCACCTTGTTTGAGGCAGTATCTCCATTGTTCTTTTCCATGTACTCCAGGATAGCTGCAAACTTCTGGGGCTTCTGTCTCTCTTCCCGTGGGAGCTCTGGGCTTACAGACATGTGCTGTAGTGTCTAACTTTATGTGGGTTCTAGGGATTCAATCTCAGGTCCTCACACTTGTGTGGCAAGTACTTCACCCACTGAGCCCCCTCTCGAGCCCCCTGGATGGTTTTTGTTACTAGGCAGCTGTGACACCCCAGCTGTGGCAAGTCACCCAAGTCCCTCCTCCTCTGCTCAGCACTGGTCTTCCATCTATGTACAGTTTTGCTTTTCATCCCATTGGTTTCTTTGTTTTCCTCTATTTACAAAGCCTTCAGCCTACCCAGTCATTTTATCTACCAGAACTAAAACTAAAAACTGCCATGCTCTTGCTGACTTGTACTAAGTGGGGGTGAGGATGTCCTACCTGCCTGGTCTCTGTAGTCACCTGTGTGATACCTGAATATTGGAGTCACTTGTCTTTGGGAGAGAAATTTCCTTCCCTGCATGGAAGTTTCCAAACCCACACAAGCATACAAATCATATCAAGCAGGGACTCTAAGATCTTTCACTTCCTATTCTTCATTCTCTTCTCATTCCAGGGTACAAACAGGCTGGAGACAGGAGTGACCTTAATGGAATCTGAACAGTGTCTAACCCCTGTGGATGTCCACTGACTGTTAAGTAATAGCAGCAATCACACAATAGCAATGCCCATCTCACTTTGGAGAGAGAACCAAATGGCTTGGAATTTTCCTATTCTTGCCAGCCTGGCCCAGGAACAACCTGAAGTGAATTTAAAAAAAAACAGAAAAAAAACCCCCCAAAAAAACCTTGGCTACTCAGATCACATTTTCCCTAAGAAATACGTCCTGTAGCTTGGAGTAATTGTTCAGCTTACTGCTGGCTCACAGTGTGATTTGTTAGTCTTCGTTTGACTCTTCCATGTCTGGGAGACAGACATTGTGTTATAGTGATCTGTCAACTCAAAAAGAAGGTTAAAAATATCCAGCAGCTCTTCTGGCCCGGGCTCTGCTCCTCTCTTTTCTCATCCAGTATTTTTTCCCCACTGCTTTTGTTGCTCTGAAGTAAGTTATTACCATATGAGCTCAATTTAAAGAGCTTCTATAGAAAACAAGCTGCCACAAGCCATTAAGAAAATAACCCTATTTCAGTGCTGAATGAAAAGGAAAATAATTAACTCCTTCAAGACACACATTATGTTCATTGACCTAGTCTTCCTCAATGGTATCAATGAAAAGGAACAGTGGTCTCTTGAGCCCTCCTTCTTTCCTCAGTCCAGTTGCCGGTTTTAATACACAGTACCCTGGAGGAACTGTCAGAAGTCTTGGTTAAAAGCTTTCAGAGATGGACTTTAATGATTGCTTTGGAAAGAGAAAGGGTTAGTAGGCATAGATGTTGTTTCCCAATCTCCACTCCCAATATCTGTGGTGCTGCCCAGAACACACACATCTTCATAATGACCTGAGCGCTGCTGGGGTATCATCAAGGCACTACCATCCCTCCCTCCCTCCCTCCATCTGTCCTTTCCCCTTCATCCATCCATCCCTCCATCCTCCATCACTTCATCTATCCCTCCATTCATCCTTCCCTACATCCTCCATCCCTCCACCCCTCCATCCCTCCATTTATCCCTACCCCCATAATCCATCCACTCATCCATCCATCCACCCATCCATCCATCCATGTGGTCTGCTATATGCCAGATATTGGGTGAGATGACAAGATTGTCTCTAAGACATAACCCTGCCCCAAAGTGTCCTCCTTGTAAACATTAGGTCCTCTCCCCTAAGGCGAATGCAGTGAAGCTGAAAGACATGGGATGAGGGTGGGTTGTAAGCCAGGGTTAGAAGCACAATCTAAGCTAGTGAGCTAACACATGCATTGAGGAAGAAGTGCTTTCAAGGACAGATAGTAACGCATCAGTTGAAGAAGAAACCTGAAAGGGGATTTTTTTTTTTTCATTGTTATGCTTTCCTGTTCCTCACCCCCTGAAATTTTCATGGTTATTTTACCTTTCCACATTTTGTCAGATCCAAAGAAGGGCCCTTCTCTTGGCCATTTCTATGTCCATGGGGTCGTCACTAAGTCTAGCATCCATCAAGTTCCAAAGGAGCTAACACTAGTGTTTTAGTTACATCTTTGATGCTGTGACAGAATGCCTAGCAAAAGCAGCTTAAGGGAAGGAGGGTATGTTTTAGCTCACACTTGAGAGTACAGTCATGTAGAGGAAGCCAGAACAGCCGGAGTGTGAGGCAGCAGGTAACACTTCACCCTCAGTCAGGAAGCAGAATGAATGATGGTGCTCAGCTCACTTCCTCCTTTCTACTGGGCCCTGAAGCAGAAGACAAGTTCTGACTCATCCGTGTAACTTGCTCCTGCTGTTCTGTTTCTGATGAGCTTTCTGACCACCTGGGATGGCCCTCTAATGTGGTGGCTTCATTATCTTTAACTGTTTCAAAAATTTTACTCATGTGTAGGGTGTGAGGGATACCCAACTCTCAGAGGACCGAGCCTCTGAGTGAAAGCTAGCTGGGGAGATCCATCCCTCCACCCTCCATCCCTCCATCCTTCCATCCATCTTGCCATTCATCCCTCCCTTTATCCTCCATCTCTCCATTCATCCCTCCCTTTATCCTTCATCTCTCCATTCATCCCTCCCTTTATCCTCCATCTCTCCATTCATCCCTCCCTTTATCCTCCATGTCTCCATTCATCCCCCTCTTTCCTTTTCTTATGTTTATCAGCAGAAGGTCTGGGTCAGAGAAAATCTAATCCCACTTTAGTGTTCAAAAAGTGCATGGACACGATCAGCATCTGCAAGTCTTCCTGAATTTGACAGTTCAGACGGTTTCTTACAAAGACTGAAGGAAAAGAGATTGTTATTGCTGCTGCCAGTCTATGGGCAGACAAGCCTGGAAATATCTGATTCTGGGTAAAGTCAACTTTCACTTTATTTAAATATCCCTGGGAATGAGGGGCATAAAAGAGTGGACAGATTAGTCCATGACCTAGTTGCTATAGACATCAGGGTCTGAGAACAAGATTAGATGTTTGTATTCTAGATGACCCTTCATTTCTGTCTCATTCTTGTGTGTGTGTGTGTGTGTGTGTGTGTGTCTGTGTCTGTGTGTCTGTGTGTCTGTGTGTGTGTGTGTCTGTGTAAACATGTATGCATGTACATGTGGAGGCTAGAGGTCAACTTCAGGTAATTGTCCCTCAGGATACCCCCAATCATTTTTGAGACAGGATGTATCATTTTTACCTGGAACTTGCTGACTGCCAGGCTGACTGCCAAGGGAGCCCTGGTGATTCACTTGTCCCCCCAGTGGTGGGATTTCAAGTGCATGCCACCATACCTTCCTCTTTAACGTGGTTTCTGAGGACAGAACTCAGGTCTTCATGCATGACAAGCAAACATTTTACTGACTGAGCCTTCTCCTCTGCCCTGATTCTGTTTCATTCTTATTCCTACAGACGAGAGAGTGCAGAGGCAGGAAGGATGTCTGGATGCTCTCCAGTTGCCCACAGGAGCTATCTTTAAGATATATCTCTCATCCTATTTCTGGAGGTTGGCAGTATGGTAGAGGTGGGAAGTCATAAGACAATTTAGCAGTTGGGGACTTAGAAAGTGAGTATGTTCGACGTTGTGGATTATCACTTTTAAAGCCATGCCTCTCGGCATTTTTAACTTAGTATATCATCACCCAGACTGAGGAAAACTGAGCTTTATTTCTGTAGACAGAAGCATCCGAATTTGCTCTTGGTGGGCTTCCTTCAGTATTTATAACAGAACATCCTGTGCATCTCAAGCTATTTTCACTCCTTCTCCTCCCATCCTTTTTCTCGTCCCCCTTTTCTCTCCCTCGCTCCTTTACTGAGGGTGGAACATAAGGCCGTGCACATGCCTGCAAATGCTCTGCCGTCGAGCTATATCCTCATTTTGCCTTTCCTTTTTTACTTTGAGACAAAGTCTCCCTCGGTTGCCCCTGCTGGTTGAACTCGCTCTGTAGCCCAGGCAGGTCTTGAGTTTGTGAGCCTCCTGTCTCAGCCTCCTGAGTAGCTGGAAATACAGGCTGTATGGTCAGGTCAGCTAGCATATTGTTTTTCATTTTCCAGAAAGTCATCTGAGTGTTTCTTCTCCTTTCAATCACAATAATCCCTGATATCACCCCACAGGCAGGAGCAAGTCATAGCTGTTCTACCTTCTTTAAATATACTGTGCATTCATAATTCTTGCTTTCAAACCCCTCATTGAACTTCTTGAATTGATTATCCCCATTCACAAACTCCCCAGGGGAAATGGAGCAGCTAGTTTATTATTAATTACCCTTCCTTTGATGTAAATCTTCTTGAACTTTTGAAGCTACAAGAAAGGTCTTACAGTGATATCAGTAATAGCAATTTCCTTAAACTGATAAAAATCAAGTAGTGCTTTTAACCCCAAGTGTACAAAAAGAGGGTAAGTGTGAAGGTAGGGTTCCAGGAGGTGCTGCCCAGTGGGGAGGAAGCTACTGCAGATTGCCTGAGAATCCAGGAATGAGACCCCACATCCGATTGGATTGTGATACCAAGGCACATAAAACCCTGAACCAAACAAAGAAGGATGAAAGAAACCTTATTTCTCCAGGTACAGACTGTGGTGCCTTTGTAAAATGCTCTTGTTTCTTTAGAACAGAGTCAATGCCTTCTTTAATGTGGCAGCTTTGCCCACAGGCTGGAAGTTCGAAGGCTTCAGCTCCTCCAGGTCACATGTCCATATCCCCAGAGGGATGATTGTGGGTTGCTTTCTCTGTACTTGGGGGAGGCTTTCCTGCATCCCAGCAGGAGATATACATGGTTTCTCATTGGATAACACAGGGTGATGTGCCCATTCCTTAACATTGATTGATGAGATGTGGAATGCTTATGGGAGGCTCAGACTCCTATTTGGAGTGAAGTGATTGTTGGGAAATTAGTTACCATAATACTGAAGATTTCATTCTTGTGATGGCAAAGATCATAATCCTTTATATTATTATTTCATATATTACCTCATAGATTACATAATTATACCTATGTTTAAAATGTTAAAATATTTCCATGTGATAATATAAATAAAATAGCTATATTCCTGTTACTTCTATAACTAAGTTATATATACTAAATGATACCTGAATATCCTTCATTATGCACATTACATTATTATATATACCTATGGACAATACTATATATTTCATGTCTAATTACATTTATGTTATTATATGTCATATATATAAACTAAAGTTTATGTAATCCAAAAATGTCTTTCAAAGTGCCATGTGATGTAGCAGAAATTCTTTATCACATTGGTGTAATTTCTTGGTTGTTTGTTCCTTTTGGAATTTGCTGGTACTTCTTTGATTGATGCATAGATCATCAACCTGAGTGGGTCTGACTCTTGCCCTGCCTCAGTAAGAGTTTCCAGGTCTCCAGGTCCTGCTCTTCTTTCCCCCAATGCTTAGTCCAATGGTAACATCTAGGTTCTGCCCCATGCCAGGTGCTCCTTTAAGGACTGTATCCAAGAGGATAACCAGACAGAAGGAGAAGGTTAGGGACAGTAAGGAAGGACCATTTGGTGTCTCCTGGTTGTGGGAGATAGGAACTGAAGTTTTCACTTTCCTTTCTCTGGAGGGAAATCTGGATGACCGTGTGCCCTGTTCAGAACAATATCAGGATAAAGGGCATCATCAACAGAGGGGGTAATATGTTGGCTTTCTCCCTATGAAGCAGAAAAAGACAGTGTAGTGGCAGGGAAAATGGACAGATAAAGGCACCCTTGATTACTGCCAAGATGTTTGTGAGGGGTCCAGTTCATGCTAGGATATGGGCTGGTGGCATAAAGCTCTGCTGAGAGGTCACCCTGAGTAGGCAAAGGAGCTCATGTGGACACCTGGTGCGATGTTCTGGGCAGAGGACTTCTCAGGCTCTCTGTATTAGTTGTCCTCTTGCTGAGGAAGGATCCATTTCTTTTGGCTCACAGATTAAAGGTACCGTCTATCATGGAGAGAATGGGTGTGGTAGGAGGACCAGGAGACAGTTGATCACATCACATCAGCAGTCAAGGAGTAGAGAGAGATGGATACTTGTGCTCAGCTGGCGCCATTCTTTGTATTTATAACTGGACCCAGCACCCAAGCACCCCAGCATGTAGAATAGTGCTATCTACATTCAGGATGGGTCTTCCTACCTTAATTAATCCAACCTAGTAACTTCCTCACAGACATGTCCAGAGTTTTGTTTCTATGGTGATTCTAAATTCCAACACACTCTTTTTGATGTCAGAAATGACTGTTCCCAGTGGGAGATGAATTGCCAGAGAAATCTGGGTGTGTCATGCTCACCCTGTACTGATACCCGTCCGGCCCCTAGACCCTGATCTCTGATACTACGTAGGTTCACATGATTTGGTGTTTCTTCTAAGTGAGTACAAAAGATCCTCCTCACCTTGTCTGTAGAGTCTCCATTTCCTGTTCAAAAGCTTTTGAATTAGGAGACAAATTCTTAACGCTTAAACAAAAGCTAAAAAAAACTCTTAACAATTTAATTTCAAAATCAAATCAAATCAAAACAAAAAATGAAATCTGATTAAAAAGCTTTCTAATGGTCCAAGTAAACATTCCTCAAAGGAAGATCTGCAAATGGCCAGCAGGTATATGGAACAATGCTCAACACACTAACCATTAGGGGAACACATATCAAAACTATGGTTATATACTCCATCATCCCAGTTAGAATGCCTGATATCTATTACTAGAACAAATCATAACAAATACATGCAAGTATGTGGAGAAAGGGGAACTCATAAACTGTGAGTGGTAATGTAAATTAGTATAGCTGTTATGGAAATTAGTATGGAGGTTCCTCATAAAATTAATACAGCTACCACATAATTTAGCAATCCTACTATTGGGTATATATCCAAGGGAAATGACTCAGAGTGTTGGAGAGAGATCCTCACTGCTCTCTGTTCATGGCAACACTACTTACAATAGCTCAGGGATGGAATTAAACTTCGTGTTCATCAACTGATGAATGGTAAAGAAAATGTGGTACATATACCCATGAAATAATATATAACTCTAAACAGGATGAAATCCTGAGAGTTGGCTTAGTGAGTAAAGTACTTGCTTTTGGATCCCTAGAACTCATGGAAGGCTGGATGTGGTAGTAGTATGTGCCTGGAATCACAGTGCTCCCATGTCCAGATGGAAGGCAGACACAGGAGAAACCCTGGAAGCTTGTAGACCAGCTATCCGTGAACAAGAGACCCTGCTTCAAACAAACTAGTGGGTGAAGAGATATGAGGTGATCTAACCTCTTATGGGCTGTGGCACACATATCATACACACACGTACATGTGTCCTCATCCTCAGAGGGAGAATTGTAGGTTGCTTGTCATCTATAGTGACATGAATGAGCACAGAAGCCATTTTAATCGGTGAAATAAACCTCATACAGAAATATAAATACCAAACATGAACTCTTTCATGAGGACTTTAAAAAAGTTGCCTAGCTGAAGAGCTTTGGCAGTTGAAGGTTTCTGGGTATAGAGAGTCAGTTTTTTTCAGACGTGTGGCCCATAGGTTGGTTGTCCATATTCCAAGTGGCTAGATATACACTTATGCACATATAGACAGCACTGTTTGGACTAAATGGGATATGAAATGGGAACGTGAAGTTGGGAGGGAGGCATGGTGCGGGGAAAGCTGAGAGGAGCTGGAGGAAGTCTGGGGGAGTGGTTGATGTGAGCAAAATACATTGTAGACACATATGAAATTCTTAAAGAATGAATAAAGAAAGAAAATTTTTAAAGAAATTGATTTCATGAAAGTTGAGAGTGGAATGGGAATCACCAGAAATTGGGGGGAGTAGGAGGGAGAGAAGATGAGGAGAAGTTAGTCAATGGATACAAAGTTTAAGAGGATACATCCTGCTGTGCACAATAGGGTGACTCATGATCAATGTACATGTAATAGTAACATTTCACAAAAGCTACAAGAGAAGGCTTTGAATGTCTTTACCACAAAGATACATAAATGTCTAACTGCTGGATACACTAATTATCTAAACTTGATCAGCAAGGTGTATCCACCTGCTGAAGCATTGTATTCTAGTCCATAAAGATGTACTAGTATTAGAGCAAAATGAATAAAAATGAAATTAAAAAAGTGGAAAGAAAAACAAAGACAAGAGGGTGAATTTCAGCAAATCCTGTAGCCAGTGAAGAAGAATGTCTTGGCATTGTGATACATAGTTTCTGAGATAAACTACATATGCTAGAATCTACACTGCTAATGATGTAGCATTACCTCCTGTGATAGGCAGATACTGAGGCCCTGCAGGTACCTGCTGGGATTTCTAGGTTCTTTTGTCCTGGAACAAGGAATCGGATGAAGACACATGGGAAATAATAAAAAGGGATGGTTTATTGAGGGAGTAAAGATTTTCCAAGGATGGGAGTGGGTTGGAGTCAGGGAAAGGTCAAAGGTTCAGTGGTGCCTACTGTCAGCAACTGGGACCTTCGTAGGTCACGTGAGTAACACCCTTTTTCAGTGCATGCTCTGTTACATGACAACCTTGGTGGATGGGGTTATAAGTCTCTATCTACCCTACTCTCTATTACGGCAATTTTGATCACACTTTCCTCTCTACCCTCCCATCATACATGACTCCTATTCTGTTTATTGGTCAATGTGGAAATATTTAAACATTTGAATAGCTTCCAGTGCTGTGTACCTGCTGAATGCCTGTGGTGGTTTCCTGTGTTCCCCTTTCCCCATGTTCACACAACAGTCTCTAGAAGTGGGATGTTGAATTATACTGCCTTAGCTTCTGAATCTTTAATTGATTCAGGAGGAGGTCTTTTACGTTTTGAGATGATAGTGTCACTGTGATGGTGCATCATCATTATCAACTTGACTGGCTTTGGAGTCTCCTAGGACACTGAGGCTCACCTCTGGGTATATCTGTGAGGGGGTTGCAGAAGAGGATTCACTGATGGAGGAAGCCCCACCCTAAATGAGGGTAGCATCATCCTATGGGCAGATGGCTCAGCTATAATGAAAGGGAAACAAAGAGAAAGCCATCTCAGTGCCACCAGTCCCCTTTTTCTGCTTCTTGGCCACTGTGACATGAAGTAAATGGCTCTACCATGCCCTCCATACCATGCTGGGCTGAACTCTCTGAACCTATGAACCAAAATAGATCCTCCCTTAAAGTGTTTATGTCAGCTATTTTGTCATGGCAATGGGAAAGTAGTCCATACAGCTATTTTTTTTCTGAGCAGACTCTCTGCTGTCCTCAGCGGGGACCTTTAATGCTGACCAGAAAGAACACATAGGTCCTGATGTCACATTTTCCTTTCTTCAACATTGAGAGGAATGCACTATTCTTGGGTTACAGGTTTTTTAAACTAATGTATTCTCTACTAGGGACCTCAAAAGTAGTAGACATTACATAGGACTGTGAGGCGAAGAAGTGTATCCTGTAATTTATGGTCAATGTACTTTGAAGGTGAAAAACACCCTCCAGTTAGACAACGTTACAGTAGATTCTGTCTGTCCTTTTATCTGCTTTCCCCCCTAGTTTGCTCGCTGACTCCAGTAACCTGTAGAAGAGATCTAAGAGAGAGGAAGAAATGAAGAAGCAAGCTGGAAACATTCTTCATTTATTATTAACTGAAATCTCCAATTGACTTGTTTCCCCCAGGGCTAGAGACTACAATGGGACCACGGAATTGGTCCAGTTAGGCTAAAATTTTCAAAGAAAGAGCTTGGTGTAGTGGAAAGATCAATGAACTGGGAGAGAGGAGAGCTGAATGCTAACCACTGCTGTTACTCTCCAGGTCCCAAACTTTTCAGGGACTTTATTCTCATTTTGAATACCTTCTCTTTGCAGCATTAGCTTCTTGCCATTCTCTGCTTTTTCTTGTCTATTTGGAAAGCTGAGAAAATGCACCAGGACTTCTGTATTCATTGAATTTGCTTTGTAGAATGTCATCCTTTAACATTGTGGCTTAAAACAAAAGCTATTTTCACTTAGCTCACGATTCTATGTATTATCCGGTCTTGACTTGGACTGGCTCAGTGGATTATAATCAGCTTGGTGATGCTTCTTCCATTAGATGGAAGAGCTAGAATGAGCTCTCTTACAGATCCAGGGATTGGCAGTTAGCAGTGGGCATCTGCAGGCTTGTGGACTGGGGTGCCTCACATCTCCTCCAGGCTGGCTCTGGCTGAAACATAGTGGACTTGGGGATCCAAGCTCAGAAGGTGGTTGAGTAAGAATGTGCAGCAGGCTCTTTCCAAGTCTCTGGGCATACCAAGCTTGCTAATATTCAATTGGCTAAGGCAAAACACATTGTCTATTGGGATTCAAAGGCTGAAAGATATAATCTCTCTCTCTCTCTCTCTCTCTCTCTCTCTCTCTCTCTGTGCATGTACATGCATGTATGTGTTCATGAGCATATATGTGAGAATGCTTGTGGCAAACAGAGGTCAAGTGTTTCTCAGGCTTTGTCTACCTCAGTTTTTGAGACAGGGTCTCTCATCAGCCTAGAATTCACTGAATAGACTAGTCTGGCAAGTCAGTGAGCCCCAGGGATCCATCTACCTCTGTTGTCCCAGCACTGGGATTATGAACTTATTCTACCACACCCAGCTTTTTAAAAATAGGAGTTGTGGGGCTAGAACACAGGTCTTCATGCTTGTGAGGCAAGCACTTTACCCACTAAGCCATCTCCTCAACTTTCCATTTCATTTCCCGATGGAAAAGATGGAATTTGTGGTCATCTTTACAATCTCCTTTAAAATGGATTTTGAGATGTCTATAAAAATGTCATGGCAGATAATATTTTTGACTGTTCATTACATTCTCACACAGTATACCAATCCCAAAATTTACATGTGATCTCACAGACCCTTCATTTACATAGGCAAGAAAGTGGTTATGTTGGAACCTGGCTCTGCTGGACACAGCAGATGTGGTACAGAAATGTTTCTCATAAATAGAGATCTTTTTGTAGCTTGAATTATATTGCCAGCACGATAGGGGAGTTGGCTATTTCAAGGATCCCCGTTGCGAATCCTTTCGGAAAGTAAAGAATCCATTTTTGAATGTTCCAAATCACCTCCTGGTTTAGCTGCTCAGTGGGTCAAAGCAAAGGGATTTAGAAATATAGATAATGTAGAAAAATCTGTACAGCTTTGAAGTTGGACTGCCCTAGGTTCAAATCTTACCAGCAGTGTCATCTTGGGCAACTTATTTAACTTCTCAAAAGCTTTTTTGTTAAAAAAAAAATTCAGATTAGTAGATATCCCCAGTGGGTTATGGAAGAGCATACATGAAAAAGGAAAATATACAGAAAGGGCCAGATGTTTCACATGAATTCAGTGAATGCATACAATGCATCCTTCCACATGATCAGATGTCACATTGTGTATAACTACATGCCCTGCCATTTCCTCCCAGAGACAAGAACCTTTTGAAATATTTGTTTTGCCGTTTTGGAATTAGCTTGGCTTGGGTCTCTCTGACTGTGTTTTCAAAGTCTGGCTGTAAAGCTTTATAGTTATTTTCATTCCTTGATCAAATCCGGGAGGGTAGATGAGGAAATGAATTCGTAGCTCTGTAGACATCATGAGGCAAAAAGCCTGTACTAAACCAATTTAAAATAAATTAGCTGAGAATAAGACAGGTGCTGCCTAACACAGTATGGGAAGTTATCTTTTAACCCAATCTGCAGAGAGCAGGAAAATAATTAGCAAATTAGAAAGCCGCCCCAGATGTCTGGAAGCTACCCCTTCCAAGATGGCCGCTGGAGGGACTGCCACCACTTTGGTTCACTGTGTAGATTTGCAATACCAGTGCAGAACCCAGACTCTGAGTAGCCAACCTCCCAGGGCTACTAGAGCATTGGAAGGAATTTATAGCTGGCGAATTACAAAAGCAGCTCTAATTAGCCCCAAGGGGCAATTGCATAAGAACCACTGAGAACATTGCTGTCTTGTATGCTTCCTTCTCAGTATTTTATATGACAGCCTGGTAATGAATGTTCTTTAACAATAGGAGCTGAGAGGCCTTTGCTCTAATAGCACTCCTGAGGATCTGGCCTCCTTTATTTGCAATCTTGCAAAGATCAGTTGGATACTGTTTCTAAGCCTCAGAATTGGCCCCCTCCCCAGCCCCAGTTTACACTGTGGCTCAAATCAGAAGGGAGGGACCACAGAGAAGGGGTGTCCCTTAACTATCAGCCCCTTCCCCATGCAGTAATGAACTATAACTAGTCAAGCACTGATTGGTTTGGGATTTTTTAAAGGATTGGTCCACTTTTTAAAAAAGTTTCAAGCATAAAGGTTTTTCTACTTGCTTATTTGTATTACCAGAGTAAGACAGTCTTTGTGTGTATGTGTGTGTGTGTGTGTGTGTGGTGTGTGTGTGTGTGTGTGTGTGTGTGTGTGTGTGTGTGTAGGCTACAGGGAAACCTTGGGTATTATTCCTCAGGAACTGTACACCCTTTTTTAAAAAAAATTTATTTTATTTTTATTTTATGTGTATGAATGTTATGCCTGTATGTGTGTAAGTGCACCTGTGTCATGCAATGCCCACAGAGGACAGAAGGGGGCGTCAGATCCCCTGGAACTGGAGTTACAGATGGTTGTTAGCTGTCATGTGGGTGTTGGGATTTGAACCCAGGTCTTCTGCAAGAACAGCCAGGGCTCTTAGCTTCTGAGCCATCTCTCCAACCCCACACCTTGTATTTTAGGACAGGATCTCTCATTGGTCTGGGACTCACCAAGTAAACTGATCTACCAGTGAGCTCCAGAGATCCACCTGTCTTGGCCTCCATAGTACTGGGATTACTAGCATGCACCTTTTTTTTTTTTTTTTTTTTTTTTTTAACGTGTGTTCTGGGGGATAGAATTCAGGTCCTCATCCTTGCAAAGCAAACACTTTACTGGCTGAGCTATCACCTTAGCTCAAGAGAGCTTATTAAACATGGGGTGAAATATTGTTTTTAAAGTCAGGGGCTGCATTGGCCAAAGGAGTCTTTTGTTTTGCTTTTCCTTGATCCTGGCAAAAAGGTTGCTCACTCAGTAGATTCTTCCCCAGTTGACTTTTGGAGGCTGACCCAGAAATTCCCCCTTCATGCTTTCATCCCTTTCTTGCCTCAGTGATTACACAGAGAACCCAGTTTGGGTCAGTCACTGTTCTAAGTGTGTGACAAAGTTCCAAGTGTGTGAGTACAGTAGGTTTGGTTGCAGTATCACCTGGGTTTTCCCTGAGACTCAAAGAGCTGCTGGTTATGTAAAGATGTGCAGAGTGGAGATTCAGTCCTATCCCTGTGTTATTTCAAAAAATCAGGTGTTCAGGATGAAGCAGATACAGGGAGGAGTCCAAGTTCTCTGTTTTCCTTAAGGCTTGATAGTAATGTATTTAAATACAGGCAGTTCAAAATACATGACCTCCAAATCATCTTTTCCATAGAATGCTAGTCTGAAACAAACTTTTAAAGCATATTATTCCTAATGATGGTTGCTATGTAGAGTAAAGGCAGATCTCACCAGGAGACAGTCTATCTTCACTGACCTTCTGTTGATGGAGCTACTTGGTTGCTTATTACGATATTGATTTCTGGGCCATCTCCAAGGTCCTCTGAGTCACTATATCCAGCAAAGGGATGAAATTTCTATCTTTGGACTAAGAACACTTATGGTACAGTAGATCCATAAGTGCTTTTGGAAACGGCAAAGCAGTTCCTAGCTAGAAGTCTTGGGCAGACTCTGGGTCCTACATGGGATCTTGTGGGCATCCAGTCCCCTTTTCTCTCAAAGTAAGGAACATCTCACTTCCTTTCCCAGGACCACTGTCTTCTGCTGTGGTGTAGAAAAGGGCACATAATTGGTCTTATGCCCTTAGGGCACTGAATAGATGATATTTTCCTCCCAAGTTAAGACAAAATTCTGCTAAAGTCTGTTGATCCTTCAGTGGCACTCTGACCTGATGGTATTTATACCTGGTATTGCAGTCCCCAGAGATTCTCTGATCCAGGCTTTGTCTAAAATCCAGTCATTCAGCCATTTTATTATGCAAATGATCATAGAATGTTCAAGTAGATTATTATTATTATTTTTTTTTTTTGCTTGGTTGATCAGAGTTGTTCTGTCACTAGAATAAAAGAAACAGGGGAAGCACGAGATCTTGAAACATGTTAGTGTTCTGGTTTTAAGTGGCAACTGTGTGTGGTTAAGGAAGCACAGACTGTCTACACAGCCATGAAAGGGAAGTGATTTCTCCTTCTCCCTTAGCAAGTGGCTTTTCTTTCTTCTTCCCAGGCAACTCTGCTGAGCTGCCTAGAAAACTGTACTGGTTTGTGTATCTTTTTTTCCTTGTAGGCTCTGAGGACAAGGACCAAGTCTTGTTTTGTCTGGTTCTAGGGACGTCCCAGGAACCTTACATGTATATAATAACCTATGTGCTCTAGTTTTATTTCTGCTGCTGTGATAAAATATCCTGGCCAAAAAGCATCCGAGGGTAGAAAGGGATTCATTTCTTACAATTCTAAGTTACATTTCATTACCGAGGGAAGTCAAGGCAGGAACTCAATAGCTGGTCACATCACACCCACAGTCAAGAGCAGAGAGAAACAAATGTACCCATGCTGCCTGCTTGTGAGCTTCTCTAGCTTTCCCCTGTTGTTTGTAGTTCAGAATACACAGAGACACAGACACAGACACAGACACAGCTGCCTGCTTGTGAGCTTCTCTAGCTTTCCCCTGTTGTTTGTAGTTCAGAATACACAGAGACACAGACACAGACACACACACACACACACACACACACACACACACACCCTTATGGAATGATGCTACTCATCATGGGCTGGGTCTTCCTACATCAAGTAACAATCATGACAATCGCCTACAGTCATGGCCACAGACCAACCTGATCTAAGAAATTTCTCAATTGAGCCTCTCTTCTCAGGTGAGTCTAAGTTGTGGCAAGTTGGTAGTTAAAACTTGCCTTTACATTATATAAAAGTGGAAGACCTTACTCTCACACCATGTAGTCATGCAGGGCTGGCCTGGCTTGGCTACCTGATCTAAACTGTGAGTCCCATCTGGGTACCTGGGATTGTTTTATTTCTGTTGCCCCCCTCCTTCAGTCCCATCCTTTCTAAGGAAATAGAGCCAGGTTTTATAGCCTCCAACTGGGGCATTTTCTTTAGTATTTGTTAGGCAGAAGTCTCTTCTTGGCTTAGGAGTTGTCATTTCTTGGATTCATTTCTCATATTTGGGACCATTCTGTCCCTCCTGAGTCTGTGCTATGCTAATGGCATAATAGACAAAAGAAAAATATATCTGTATCCAAACTCCCCAGGACCTTGAGAAAGCAAAGTTTCCAATTAGCATTCTTTTCTTGGCAGCCCAACTTTGTGATTAAAGAGCTTCGTTGGTTTTGGAAAGTTTTAGAATTAAAACCAAGTACTAACAGAGACCCAGGGGCAAGACCTTATGAATAAAGGCCAGAAAGGAAGGCAGGAGGAGCAGAAGGAGCCAATGAAAAGGGAAGGTGGGACAGGGAGGGGAAGCAGAAAGGGACAAAAATAGCCTGCCAAGATAATTTGCTCTTCCTCAAACGGAGATTGTGGTGAGTTCTAGAGGCGATGTTTTGCCTTCTTATTTTTCTTATTTTGTGGAAATGCTACTGAAGAAATCAAGTAATTTCTTTGTAATTCTTGACTCTATAAACCGACTTTATGGCCTAGATGGGCTCTGAAATGTCACATGTAAAGCAGCCATGTAGAATCAGAGGCCAGTATGAAGTGATGGACAGTAACCGGGCCAGATGATGATAGACAGACTGTGCCCCATCCACACACTTATGTGCTTCTCTTGACACACGATAGTCCACTCTCGCATCTCTACCTTGGTCAAATGCATCTCCTCAGACAAAAACACCCTCCCCTCTTGGCGGAGGGAAGAGATGAAGCAGAGATGAAGACAGAGATTCATAGGATGAATCTGAGGAAAAGCAAAGAAGAGTCAAATAGCGAAGCGGTATGAGCCTAGAAGAATGCAATCTCAGTGGGTACTTCAGGGAACGCTAGAGTCTAAAGTGAGCCACAGAGATGTCCCTCTGAGGTAGGGGATTCTGTACTCCCATACCCGTCAGCCAGAAGATGCTCTAGTCGGTGAGGATGTATCCTACTAACTGAGGTGTCTCCCATCCGCTGGAACAATTGTCCTTACGAAGGGAAAATGTGTGTCATGAGTTCCGGTACCCACTGCAGCTGGACACATACCCTTGGAAAGGAGACCTGTGTGAAGCCATGATGGTGGCCCAGCAACCCTTGCTCTTCATTTTGACATCAGTCCACGTAAGCTCTTCAGACCAGGGCTTAGCTCTGACCACACATTCTTTGACCTTCTCTACCCTCTGAAGCCTGTTAGTAAGTTCTGTAAGCCTCCTGGGCTTACTCTCATCTCATCTAAATCTCATCTTCCAGTATTTCTTCTTTATTCACAAGTGTTTCCTCTTTGTCATCTCCTTGGTGGCCTGGGTTTACCTTTTCTATCTCTATCTTTCCTATCACAGGGCATACAGCATAATAATGCCCCACCAAATGATGTTGGCTATATGACAAAGTCTTGGAGCCTTTCCTTGGACCAGTCATTTTCCTAACTTGCTGCGAGTGTGAATTCCCACTTCTATCAGCAAAGAATATTCTTGTCTACTGGTGTGTTAGCGTTGGTGAGAAGGTCAAGTCAGAGAGCACTGTCTAAGCCATGAAGAATGGTGTGAAAACAAGATCTTGCTTTTTTCTCGCTCCCTGACAACACCCACAGCAAAGTGACATGCAGACAGCGTGCAAATGTCACTCCTGGCCCAGTCCCGCGCTTGGCACCTTGGACAGTTCCAACAGCACTTCGGTTTTCCTATTGGGCTGAAATCTATCAGTAACTTCTTGTTCTGCCTCCTTGAGCCACTCAGAGTGAGAAGGATCTGCATTTCACGTGATGGTCCTTATGGGCTGATTATTTTAGGGAGTGTGGCTGTCTTGTCTGCTCTTTTCTCCTCTTGCTGACAGCTGAAGCCAAGCCTTTGAAGTTCAGTGTTGGCCTGTCTTTTTCCATCCTCAGTTGTCACGGGCTCCCTCTGTTACCCAGATGAGATGGAGAGAGTTAGAAGCTCGGAGTTTTTTAAGTACTTAAGAGAGTGGTCCTCAGGAGGGTCTTCTGAGGACACATGGGATCTTATCTTTGTTTTTCCAATTCTGTCAACTGAACGAAAGATGCTTAGAGGAACTTCATGTATCTGAGCTTTTCCTCAGTGATGATGAGTGACATGCACAATATTAAAGCCTTACTTATCTAGATATAGTATGATTATCTTAGCATGTTAAGGCAACACCCCAGCACTGGGGTCCTGTCTCTGGTAACCATCAGTCAGCTAATTAACTGTGATTTTAGGCAAATCTCTGTGTTCTGGTGGAGGCCAGTGCAGTCATGAGTGGGCAAGAGGAGCAGAGACAGAGTGGGCAGAAGAAACAGAGGCTCAGTCACTAAACTGCTTACCATCTAAGCATGGGAACCCGAGCTCAGTCTCCCAGAACTCACACAGAAAAGCCAGGCATGGTGTTACACATGTGTAATCCCAGTTCTGGGGACATGATGATGTCTCCCTAGGGTATAGATCAGCCAGCCTAGTTTGCTCAGTAAGTTCTAGGCCAATGAAAGAGACTCTGTCTCAAAAGACAGTGGATGGCACCTGAGGAATGATATCCTATGTTGACCAGTGGCTGCTACCCACATGGCCATGTACCTGCATAGACATATCCCTGCACACAAATATGAACAGAGAGAGAGAGAGAGAGAGAGAGAGAGAGAGAGAGAGAGAAACAGATGCCAAGGGGTCCAGACTAACAAGATGTGCTGATGTTTATTTGGTGGAACGAAGGGAACGTATCTGACATGACCTCTGGAAGGTGACAGAACTCTGACCTACTGGGTGGGAAGAAGAGTCTGTGAAGGGAACCACATAGCAGCCCAGGCAGTAGGAGGAAAAGCAGGACACCATTGGGTCCTGAAAGCCCAAGATTGACTCCAGGGAAGACAATGGTCTTCACCCAATTGAGGTTTCAAGCAAGGTAAGGCCTGAGAAACACCCAGCACTTCAGCAGCAGAGAAACCACCACTGTGTGTTCCTATGGCCCTTGTGGAGGTGGGAGGAGATGGTGTGGCATGAGCTGAGGAGTGAGTAGGAGGGAACATATGGAGACTATAGGATGGATAATATGTCTAGAAACTGAGAAGAAAGAGAAAGGGCTATGAATGCAGGAAATGCAGGGCGGGGGAAGATATTTTTAAAGTAGGGAGGGCTTGAGTCTGTGAGTGATGTGATGGAGAGGAAGAATTGACTAGGTAGAAGAGAGATGGAGGGGCTGACAGACAGAGGCCACCAAAGAAGAGAGCTAGGATCAAAGAGGAGGGTCACTGTCTCAAAGGCCGCATCAGAGGTGTGCACTGCTGCAGTGATCACACTCTTGTTTACCAGGTCAGCAGATATCCCCCTCCCACCCACAAGATCTACCATACACTTCTCTCTAGACCTCAGCTCTGGGCAGCTGGAACTGTGTGCGTGTAAGAGAGGAAAAGCAGGAAGATGTGTCCCAGGTCCTACCTCGACTTTCTGATTCGACCCACCTCACTATCTCTTCTCCCATGGTGTCTAATCAGGTGTGACAGTCATGCCCTAAAACCCTGCCTCTTCTCACTTGACTTTTCTGGTGCAACGTAACTCTGTAAATCGCTGAGGGAATCATTTGAATGAGCTGCAACTGCAGAGTGTATGATGGTCTTCCATTCCCTCTCTGGTCCAGGCTCCTCTGTCTCTGTGTTCAGAATGAGTGAATATTCTCTAATGCTCTTGGCCAATGTTATTAATCTTTTAAAAGCCTTTTGCATATATATATATATATATATATATATATATATATATATATAGAGAGAGAGAGAGAGAGAGAGAGAGAGAGAGAGAGAGAGAGACTGGGATTTTAGATATATTTTAGATATATGCCACCATGCCTGTTTTGGGCAGTGCTAGGAATTGGACCCAGGGCTTCATGCATGCTAGGCAAGCCCTTTACAACTGAGCTACATCCCCAACCCTGAAGAATTATTTTGAAAAAAAACACCAATTAACTAAAGTCTAGTATGCTATCATATGCATAACTAGTTTTCCAAAAGTCTTAAGACAGAAGCTCAGATTTTTTTTTAAAATGAAGAAACTGCAAGTCAATAAACATTCTATTCCCATGCTGCCCTACATACGTCCCACCCAACGATGATGAAATACGCACTGACAAGAGCAATAAGAAAAATAATAACGTTACCGCAGGATCAATGTCTATTGTTGACTTCATAAATAAAGGACTTGGCTTCCACTGATGTTTAATTTTTGTAAACGCCTCTGGAAATTTAAGTATAGTAAGAAAACATTATCCTGAGATAATGTTCAATTTCTCCAAACATAAGCTTTTAAACCTTGAACGTGCGCAGTTTTCAGTCTGGGACGAATTCAGGAGAACAAATCTGTCTGGAGCAGACTGTGGCAGGTTTATTTAAATAGGCTGGCTTTATGCTGCAGGTCTAGGGGGCAGAAAAGGTAGAAGTGATTGGAATAACAGAGGCAGAGAACACTGGAAGCTTGCGACTTCATGTCTGCAGAACAGGGAGGCTCTTCTTCAACCACAGGCCAAGTTCAGAAGGACCAGAGGTTATGTGCAGAAGCAGAGGCTCACCCATCTCTGTTGGGCGCCTGATATCCTGACCTGTTTGGTTTTTGTTGTTGTTGTTGTTTTTGTTTTTAACTTCCTCTAGCTATAGCATAATTGCTCTGGCATTGACTCACATCCCTGGAGATGTATCTTCAGTACCTGGATTGAATAACACAGGAACTCCTGCTAGCTCTGCCCTCTCTTTGAAGGTTGCTAGAGAACTTTGAAGCCAGACCATGATAGATATGGATGGGGAAATAGCTGCTAGAGATTTACTCTACTGCTAGTTCTGTCTTTCCAAAAGAGGACTAAAAGCCCCATTCTTTAGAAGAACCAGCTAATTAGAAGAGAAGGCTCTGGAAGTATCTGATTTGATTCACTGCAGTATTTCTTGACCTCGAATTTACATCAGAATAACCTGGCTCTTGCTAAAACACCAGCTGTTGGAGTGTAGCATGCTTATCTAGTTCTGTAGATCTGAGGGGCCCAGAAATGTGAATTTATAACCATATTTCTAGAACATCTAGACTAGACTTTTGACCCAGAAGCCAGACTATTATGAGCCAACAGAAGTATCTTTCTGTACCTATGGGCTCAAGGAGGGACAGACCATCTCTACATCCCAAAAGGAAGTTTTTGTCTTTTGTGTGTAGTGTGGGTGTGCACGTAAATGGGAGTGTGCAAGGTATGTGTTCATGAGTGTGGAGGCCAGAGGTCAACTATGGGTGCACTTTCTCCATAGTCATCCAACTTATTTTTTGAGACCTTGTCTCCTACTTTTACTTAGGACTCACCCATTGGGCAGGGCTGGCTAGCCAACAAGCCCCAGGATTCTCATGTCTCAGCCTCCCCAGTGTTGGAATTACAGGCATGCACCACCATATCTGGCTTTTTGTGTGAATTCTGGGGACCAAACTCAGGTGCTCATGACTGTGCAGCAAGCACTTTACCGATCAAGATATTTCCCCAGTCCCTTATTTTTCAAAGGGACTTCATCAGAGCTTCCACATGCTTTAAGTAGCAAGGTTCGTCTCTGCTATTCCAAAGCCATGGGGGCTTAGAAAGACACTGGTGTTCCTCCCTCTCTTGACCTCTGCCTACAAGTGTTTTTAGTTCAAGAGTAAAGAGACATTTCCTTCCTGGGAACCTAGAGTGGCCAGACAAGTCTGGGAAGGCCTTTCTGTCATCTGCACAGCTGGGTTCACACTTGCTGTAGCCATATCTCAGTGCTATCCAGACCCGACAGAGATGGAGGATGCTGTTTCCCCTCAAATTCCATCCAAATCTTCAGGGTGGAGGCCTCCATTACTGGCCCAGCTCCCACCCCCAGCTTCCTGACAGTCCTCAGTACAGCAAGGAGATATTTGGACTGCTCACATCAAGACAGGGAGGTGAAGAGCTGGCAGGATTAGATGCCTGTGGCTACTTCCAGACAGAGAGAAGAGCAGAGTCCTGGGAGAGGCAACCAGTGCAAGAGGAGGGGAGGGGAGCTGCAGAGGACTTCCTGTCTGCCTAAGAATTCTGAGTGCCCTTCTGCCCCATAGGCAGGTTTTACAAGAAGCCTCGCTTGCTTTCAGAATGCAGTTCCAACTCCACCCACTCAACGCATCTAAAACAGACTCTTCATAGAGTTATGCACTCAAACATTCTTCCTTTTCTCATATTTTATATAAAAGTTGGGAACCACAAATGTTAGAGTTCTCAAACCATTGTTCTGAATCTCTCTGCCCATGAAGCCCACAGGCTTTGTAAACACACATTCCTTTTGTTTCAGTGGTTTCCATTGCTCCCTGCTGTGTTGATTCTCCTTGCTCTAGTCTGAGGAAATCTGCCCTGCTATTCTTTCCAGCCATTGGCTTAACATCTGGGATAAGGTCTCAGGTAGCCCAGGATATAGCTAAACTTGTTACAAAGCTAAGGAACACCTTGAACTCTCGTTCCTCCTGCCCATTGCTGGGATTACAGATGTACACCACCATGCTCAGCTATGCAGTGCTGGAAATGGAATCCAGGGCTTGACCTATGCTAGGTAAGCACTCTACCAAAACAGCTACAACTCCAGTCCCAGTTTTTAAGTGGAATTAATTGTGCAAGCCTTCTTGGGAGCCAGGTGAGTGTATACACCTTTTACCCTCCCAGGCAACTTGCATCCCAGGCTACAGGAGCCCTGCCTCACTTCTATTTCACTTACTGTTGATGTTGCAGAGTAGAACACACACAGAAGGCACAGTTGAGACATCTTTAGGAGAGAGCTTTCACAGAGTGAAGAGATGGGGTGCCCAGCATACAGATTAACAAGAGAACATGTCCAGTCCTCCCAAATCGCCTAGTGTTCCTGTTATTTTCATGTTATCAGGGGTTATGGTTGTCTTGACTTCTAATATCATGGATTGCAACTGTCTTAAATATCTATGTGGAATTTTTCAGTACGTACCATTTTGTGACTGGCTGTTTTGTTCAATGTTGTGTTTAGGAAGCTTGGTCATGTTGATGTGTGTCCTTATACTCTGTTCATTTTCACCATTCTCCTCCCTCTCTCTCTCTCTCTCACTCACTCACTCGCTCTTTCTCCAATGAATGTATCTCATTTTAATTTATTTTCCTCCTGATGGAAATTTGGGTTATTTTCAACTTGAGTTGATGACGAATTTTGATGTGATTAACATTCTTTTACTTGCATTTGGGTAAACACAATCTACTTTTTGCTGGTTTTATGCTTGTGAGTGGAATTCCCATTTCACAGACTGGCAGATATCCAGCTTGAGTAGACACCACTGAGCTATTTCTAACTTTGCTTTACTAATTCATATCCCCACATGAGAAACTTAAAAGTTCCAGTCACAGGGCTGGGGTGGATGGCTTAGCTGATAAAACACATGCCTTGAAAACACAAGGACCTGAGTTAGATCCTCAGAATCCAAGCATTCAAATAAAGAATGGTGGCTCGCATTTGTAATCCCAGCTCTGGGGAGGCAGAGACAGGAGGATCCCCGGGGCTCACTGGTCAGCCAGTCTAGCCTAACTGGTGAGCTTGAGGCCAATGTGAAGCCTTTCTCAAACGAGTAGATGGTGTTCCTGATCATACCACCTGAAGTTGTCAAGTTGTACTCTGGATTTCTGAAACACCTGCACATATGCATATGCACACCTGCACACACATGTGCACACACTCACTCATGTATTGCACACATGTGAATTCATAACTACACATATACATACATATAAAAAAAGAGTTCCAGCTGATTCCCAGTGACACTCCTACTTGGCATTTTAATTTCAGTCATCCTGGAATGTGTGTATAATTTTACATTTAATTTGCATTTCTTCAGTTGTCAATAAATTTGGGCATCTTTTGAATATGTCTATAGTCCCTTGACTACCACTGTTGGCTAAATCCTTAAGTATTTTGATTTTTAGACTTAGTCATTTAACTTCTTATTGCTTTGTGGGAGTTCCTAGAGTGGCAGCTATGAGTTCTTTGATAGATGCCCTTGAGCGAGTATCTATGTCCTTCTAGGGAACCCTTTGCTTTCTGTTCTCTTCATCAAATCTTTACACTAGTCAAGTCCATACTTTAAAGTTGAGCTGAAATGGCACCAGTGGGGTGAGTTCGTCCCCATCTCTCTCCTGCTGGAGTTGGAGCCTCCCTGTTTTCTGGCAGCTTCAGCCTAGCACTCCTCCACAGCCCTTACAGCCACTGCAGCTACGACGGCCCCCTTTAGTTACCTCTTCCCATAGTATATAGGCATATGTGGCCTATGAGTGGAAGCCGTGGCTGCCCTCGCTGTTGAGATCTGGATAGGCTGCTTTCTTTTGCTTCGTAAGTACTGGGGTCCCAACTTTCTACTTGATGCATGCATTATTTTTGAAATGAGAAAGATACATAGATTTTTTTACCGTGAAGAAAGAAAATGCATATAATAGTATGTCCTAGTCCCCACCTCAGCTTCAAACCTGTATTGGATGGCTAATTTTTTCAGAGGAAAATTTAAACTCAATATGTTAAAAAGCAAGCTTTTCATCTTATCATCCCAGCCAGCTTCACTTCTTCCTGACTTTCTTGCTAGATAGGTATAAGACAGCAGTGTCATTGTCCAGGAGCTAAGGATGGCAAAGTCACCCAAATTATAAACTTCTTTTGTTATGGTTTGGGTATTAACTGTCCCTGAAAAGTCTGCATTCTGTGGCACTTTGGGGAGGTGGTCCACCTGTAAAGAGGTGGGAACAGGTTAAGTCATTGGGGGACAGTGGTCCTTTCTCTTTATCTCTCCTTTTGCCTCCTGGACACTACAACATGAGCAGTTTTGTTTGACTACCTGTTCCTCACTGTGATGTTCTGTCTCACCTGAAGTCCAAAACAATAGGGGCAGCTGATCATGGACTGAAACCTCTGAACCCACAAGTCAGAACATATCTTTCTTCCTTTTAAGTTGATTGTCTCAAGTGCTTTGTCCTAATGACAGATAGCTAATCCCCTTCTTGCATATCCAAACGACACTTTCTAACTAAGCTCTCTTGGCTTTGTTTTGTCTTCACGGAGTATTATAACAGCTTCTAGATTATTCCATTAACAACCCTTGACAAAAGAAAATGAAGCTGCTTTTGTTTGGTTTCCTGTTGCTGTGATAAAACATTGCTGAAAAGCAACTTGGGTAGGAAAGGGCTTATTTCATTTTACACTTTCCAGGTAACAGTCTATCATTAAAGGATTTTAGGGCAGAAACTCAAAGCAGGAACCTGGAGGCAGGAACTGGAGCAGAGGCCATGGAGGAATGCTGCTTACTTGCTTGCTCAGCTACTTTTCTTACACGGCCCAGGCCTACCTTCCCATGAATGGGTTCACACTGGGCTGGGCCCTCCCATATCAATTAAAAATTAAGAAAATGCCCCACAGACATGCAAGCCTACAGGCCAGCCTGATGGAGGAAGTTCCTCAATTGAGGTTCCTTCTTCCCGGACTCTAGTTTGTGTCAAGTTGACAAAAACCAAACAGCACAAAGCTAAATAGACAAGGGAGACTTTATACAAGACTGCTGGGGTAGGAAAGAAAGATTGACCTTGACTCTGCTGAAACAAAAGGCAAGAGAGTTTGAAGAGTGGATAAGCCAGTGAAGGAATGCTGGGGGACATTGGTGGGGAAATTGATCATCAGTGTTTTGTAAGTGATGGAAAGTTAGTCTCCTCCCTTCCCACAGGGACTAGGAAATAGGAACCCTGGTTTTGCAGTCATCATTTATTTTTTGAGACAAGCTCTCCCTATAGTCTCAGCTGACCTGGAACTCTCTATATAGATCAGGCTGCCCTTGGTTTCAAGGAGCTCAGCCTGCCTTTGCTTCCTGAGTGCTGGGATTAAAGGCCTGTGCCACCACCCCAGGCTGAGTGATCACATTCAAAGGGATGGCTCCCAGGTTCTTGAGAAAGACATTTATGGTTTATAAACTGACAAGCCAATAGTCAAGAGAAGATTTACATTGCAAAGGAGCTGAGAAAGAATTTACACTTGCAAAGTTTCTAAAGTAAATGCTCTAAGAAAAGGGAGGTCAAAAATCTATAGTTAGGTATAAACCAGTTTAAAATTAGTCAAGTCCACACTCACCACCAAATGAGTGGTATAGCTGAGTGTGCTAATGAGGTGTCTCTAAGTGAGTGAACCAGTCACCCAGAGCTCAGAGAAGTATTTCAAATGGGCACCATTCTCTGGTCTCGGCCAGAGTAAGGGTCTTCCCATCTCTTGGCAAATTCTTCTTGGGGTTGTGAGCTGTGTCGATACAACCACTCATCCTGGTCTTCTTTCCTCTCTCTTGCCAAGGATCTGGAAGTCAAGAACTAGGACCAGGTTATAACAGGCAAGTTATCAAAAAGGAGGTGTCCCTGACTCCCCATCTTGCTGCTGTGCTTTCTGGTGAGTTCAGGATAAGGGTAATGGTAAAATTAGCTGCAATTATTGCTTTTTATGTGAGATCATGGTCAAGTATTTTACATTATCTAAACTTTTTAGTTTTGTATTTAATACTATTGTCTTAAAGTACAATTTGTGAGAGAAAACCATTCTTACTTTGCTAATTTAATAGTGTTATCTTTTTGTGTGTATGTATGTGTGCAGTTACATATGGAGGCCAAACGATGATACTGTCTTCCTCAACCAGTTTTCTACCTTAATTTTTGTGATGGTGTCATCTCTCACTCCACTGGGAGTTCACTGATTGGCTAGTCTAGGTGGGAAGCCAGGGCTCCTTCTGTCTCCACCTCCTCAGTGCCAGGATTAAAGGTGCATGCTTTTTAATATGGGTTCAAAGTCAGGGGATCCCATAGTGGATCAAAGTCAGGTCCTCATGCTTGTAGACAGTTTACTGCCTGAGCCATGTCCCCATTTCCACCATTCCTATTTTAAAAAACAGTAAACTGAGAATGAGGAAGGTTGAACTCAGTATATTACAGGACATAGTATGGTGAGGGTAAAAAGGAGATCAGGTAAATTCCAAGTTGTTTAGTTGCCAGCTAGTGTGTTTGTGGGAAGAGAGGCATTCCCTCTTAGCTAGGGGCTCAGAGAGTGGCCCACATACATGTCTGAGGAACAGCCAAAGTCAAGGCTGTGGGCCAGTGGGAGAATCAAGTTCTACATCTGCCCTCTGAAGGTCAGGGATGTGGATGTGGCTCCTGCTCAGTATCTCCCAAATGACAAGGAAAATCTAAGCTTTCTACCTTCCTGCTCCACTGAGCACACAGAACTCAATTGAAAGGCCATAACACACTTAAGTGTCTGAAATTAAATCTGGAGTTGAAGCAGCAGCATCTTATTACTTTTAATCAGCGCAGTGCATGGAAGCCCCTTTGGAGAAATCATTATTTTACTTCCATATGTGGAAGGAAGACTGCCTCCTTATTTCCTCTGGTCTCTGCAAAATGAGAAGGAACTCTTTCCCCCAGCTGTCCATCAGACTCAGGAGCTGCCTTCCATGCCTGCCATGGTCAGGACTGGGAACAGATTTGATTCTTAGAGCAGCTTCCTTAGAGTCTTATTTTCAGGACTTTCAGATGTGCTTTTCCTAATAAAGGAACAAAAGCTCAGGGATTAGTAACTATAGCTACCATTTATTAAGGAGATTCTTATCAGTTAATGTTTTTAGTAGTGCATGATCAAAACTAGTTTGAACAGAAGGGTAATGCATTAAGGGATATTAGTTTGTGTACAAAATCTCTGCCAAAGCCAAAGACTGGGGTGTCTGGAAGTTATGCAGCTAGAAAAAAATATCCAAAATCTCACCGCAGAATTCAAGGTAATGGGGATACCGCAGCCGCCACTTGTGGGCACATAGGCACAGATTGAGTGGCTGGTGCTGAGCACTGAAAATCAAGCTAAGTTTCCCCACAGCAACAAAGCATTGTCGTTATTTTACAGGTGCAGGCACTGAAGTTGAATGATCAGATAGCCTGTCTCCAAATTCACCTGGAAATGCTGTTCTGTAAGTTGCATGAGGCTCAAGAGTGTCCTGGATTTTGCTCAACTGATCTTAGTACTTAGTATAGGGTCTGGACCATTAAAGGAATGAATGGAGAAAGCTATGCACATGTGTATAGGTTATTTTGTGTGTTAAATTTGGATGTAATCTTACTCTTTTCTTCATACTAAACAAATTCTTTAGGTTTCATGTCTTTGTTCAAACTGGGTAAATGACTCAGGTTGAAATAATTATATCATTTCCTTCTGTTCCTGGTGATTGGTCCCAGAGTTAGAGGGCTATGCTGTTTTTTTTTTTTTTTTCTATTTGTCTCACTATATGGTAAAAATCTGAATGCAGAATAAAAGAATAAAGCCATTGAGCAAAGGAAAGCCAAGTGTGGTGCCTTGAATAAGAAATGTCCCCCATAAGCTCATGCACGTGAAGACTTGCTCCCCTGTTGATGGCACTGTTTGGGGATGTTGCAGAACCTTTAAGGGGTGGAGCCTTGCTGGAGGAAGTACGTCACTGGGGATAGGCTTTGAGAATTTATAGCCTCATTCCACTTTCTGCTCTCTGCTTCCTATTATGATAAAATGTGATCAGCCAGCTTCCTGCTCCTAGCAGCACACCACGCCTCCCCTGCAGTTATGGACTCTCCCTCTGGAATCATAAGCCAAAATAAACTCTTTCTTCCTTAAGTTGCTTTCGGTCATGATATTTTATCACAGCAACAGAAAAGTAACTAACATACCATGTTAGGATTTTATTATTCCATTTCCCCCATCATTAACACTGACCCCTTTATAAGCAGGTTCTATTGGATTAGCCACGAGAGGCAAGTTGACAATGGTGACTTCTCTCAGAAAGTGACTTTTATTTTAGATGCCATTGCTAATGCCTCATTAGATATATGTACTTCAGGAAATATTTTGAAATGACCAAAGAATGTGTCTTATCAATCCATCCTATGTTTTTGTGAGCTCCTTTGTATCATTCTGTCCCACTCTTACTTGAGTCTATGGTTTCTCTATCTAAAGCCTGACTCAGTAAGTAGCTCTACCTCTGAGATACTGTTTGTTGGGATCATTACTGGCCCAAGATGACAGTGGATTGAGAATAGTAACTTTCTTTTTTTTAAAGATTTATTTTTATTATGAGTATGGTGCGTGCGTGTGTGTGCGCGCGCGCGCTACTTGCAGGGTGCTTGCCCACAGAGTCCAGAAGAGGGCATTGGATCTCCTAAAATTAGAGTTATAAGCTGATGTGACATGCCTAACATGGGTTCTGGGAATTGAACTCAGATCCTCTAGAAGATTAGGAAGTGATCTTACCCTCTGAGCATCTCTCAGGCCCTAAGAACGATAGCTTTCAAAGCAGTTAACCCCTGTTCTGGTCAGTATAGCAGATTTGAGTCTGTGCATCCATGGGAGTCTATGATGGTAAGTTACAATTGTCACTTGACACAATTAGAATCACTTGGAAAGAATCTCAACAGATTGTCTAGACCAGATTGGTCTAAGGTCAAGCTTGTGGGGTGTTATTCTGATTACCTTAGTTGAGGTGGGGAGGTGTGCCCACTTTGGGTGGCACTAGTCTCTGACAGAGGATTCTGGAATGTATCAGAGTGAAGAGTGAGCTGAGCAGTAGCATGCATGCACTGATGCATTGTGCCCTGCTCCTGGCTACTGATATGATGTGACCAGCTCCTTCAAGTTCCTGCCACTCCCCCTCCATGATGAAATATAACCTGGAGCTGTGAACCAAAATAAACCCTCTCTCCTCTAAGTTGCTTCTATCAGGATATTTTTATCACAGCAACAGGAAATGAAACTAAGATAGAGCCCTTTTACTAGAAGTTGCCTGGTGTTTGGGAGTTCTTGTGCTGGCTAAGAATAGAGAACTTGCTCAGGCTGGCTTCTATAATGGTTCTGCTGGGAAGCCCCTCCAAGGACCACAGTCCTAGCAGGAGATACTGTGGAAACCGGAATTAAGCATTTTCTCTATTCAAAGTAGCTTTTCTCTAGGGTTATTTTAGCACATGCTTAAAGTACCAAGGCTGCTTTGTTTCCAGGATTCAGTGATCCTCTCTTTATTTCTGGTCCAGTCTGACACTGGTAGCCTGATCTTCCTCATCTTTACTTCCACAGGCCACTGACTGACTCACAGAGTACTTTCTTGTACACTGACATCCTTCCTAGTTTGACTAGTTATTCCAAGAGGACTCAGGGAGCCAGGTTTGAGCATGATGGTTACTTATGTCCAAATAATTCTTTCGAGCTGCCTCCTCTGTAGGGGGCATGGGTAGAAATGAGAGGGAGGAAAGGGCATTCTTTGGCTTCAGCAGTACCTGGAAAATGATTTTGTTAACAGCTCTAGTTCAAGAAAGCAGCTTGGGCTGCTTAGGAGGACATTGAGACTCATGAGCGCAGCTAATGCTTGTCATGCACCAAGCCGCGTTCTCTTGAACCTTTTGATCGTGTACATTTCTGGAATGCCACATCAGGTTCTTAAGTGTGTCTCTGCTTTGATGCAGAAATTTTTCTGAAGACAAGGAAAGCATTTAGCTTTGCTCAGGTACAACCAGAGTGGCGGTGAATTAACAATCTCTCTCCCTAGAGCCAACCTTAACCACCTGGGGAGATTTTGAGTGTAAGCCTTTCTGTCCTTGGAGACATGACCTTCTTAGTTCCTTAAACCACCTCAAAGCACTGAGCTCCAGCGGACTGGAGAGGTAATGAGTGGTTCATTCATCCTATATTGATTTTCCTCCATCTTTTCCTTCACTTTCCCTATCTCCTTACCTTTGGGTCTTGGGACAGCAACTTAAGAATTGCACCCAACCCTTTTGCTGCAGGCTATTGTACTCCGGACACCAATTCTGTGATATCAGCGGAGTGTCCTACAACCCAGTTCAATTTGGACACTCCTTGCTGTTAGCACAGACCCCATAAGGATGAAGTCCTTCATAAGACTACCTTCGTGTCAAATGTCAGCTACAGGTCTTGGGGGACACTGGAGCTACTGATATACAGATAATAAATTTAGGGGGTACATGACGTTCATGGCAATTTGTCAGAACAACTCATGGAATGTATTGATGATGTGATAGTCATAATTAAAACCCAGGAACAGCCCATTGGGAAATTCTCAGAGGGCAAGGTCAGGGTTAGGACGGACACACTGACCTTCCATGCCCTATCTTCAGGGAATCTTCCTGCAAGAAAGTGCGCTCACCAACCAGGAAGTTCCACTGAACCCCAACACTGAGAGCATTTTGGAGGGTTTCATTTCATGATAAATTCTTTGGTCATGGGTTTAATTCAACCTCTAGCTCTTCTCTTTTCTCTTCGCATAGATTGGGCTGGCTCCCAAGTTCCATCCCTTATCAGTGGCTGTTCTTTCTGTTGACCACCCCTCATCCTCAGTCTCTGTAGGAGCTTCTGCCGTTTGGTTACCTCACTGACACAACCATGGATTCTTATTGGTAAGGAAGTTCCAAGGGCCTTTGAAGTCCTTTGTCAGGAACTGGAAACAAGACCAGATTTATTTATTATACCAGCATTTTGTTCGGGCAGAACTTAAACTGAAACAAAAAGTTTTCATGCCCACATTCAACACCTTATACAAAGTACATTTTGGGTAGGTTCCAAGCTTCCCTCACAGAATGCAGACAGGAAGTCATAGAAGTTAGCGAGACTTGGATTCATGTGTGGCAGTGAAAACAGGGATCACTTAGACTTTTAAAATAAAGAATAATAGAATGGGCATGTTGCCTAGAGTGTCCATCAGAGTCATACACAGAATAGGAATCCAGAATAAGACTTAGAGCTGGGGAGATGGCTCAGTCAGGCATGGGGACTTGAATTTAGATCCCAGCACCCACAAAAAAGTCAGATGCAGCAGCATATGCCTGTAACCCTAAAGATTGAGAGGACAGAGATGGGAGGATTCCCAGAGCTAGCTGGCTAGCAATCTAACTAATCAGTGAGCACCAGGTTCAGCGAGAGACCCTGTCTGAAAACCGAAGGTGTAGAGAAGTAGAGGACACCTGACTTTGACCTCTGCCTATCCCCTCCATACACATGCATACATGCCTAACACACACACACACACACACACACACACACACACGCATGACTTCCTGGAGGGCTATGTGGGCATGGGAAGTTATAGACAACAGTCAGGATGGAGACACAGGGTCCAGCAATCTTTGAACACCCCGTGGATGTTCACTAGCAAAGAATTCAATGAATCTAGTCATAGGAATCTCCCAGGCTCTGCCCATCGGTAAATTGAATTGAATTTACTGCTGGGAGGCGCGTGCTCTCAGCTTCCAGGCCTGCTGTGGCCCCTCCTCCTGCCATCCTTATGACAAACCAAGAAAATATTCCTCCAAACTACAGTTTAGGGAATAAAAGTATTTATTGGGTTTACTAACAGAGCATATGATCGTGGTGAAGGGGTACTTACAAAGGTATGGACACCCTTGGGCTGGTTTCTCTTTTCTACATTTTGACATTTTGACTGTGGCTTCCAGACTTGCTACCATGGGTCCAAGATGGTGAATCAATCTCTCTCTCTCTCTCTCTCTCTCTCTCTCTCTCTCTCTCTCTCTCTGCCTGTGTCTACCCTTAGTCCCCCCCCCATGCAGTTAAGGCTGACTGATTGGGAGATTGGGAGGGGAGAGGTGACTGTTGCCCTCTGCCCCTCCCTTCCTATGAAGAGTCTTAGGGTCCAATTAGTTCGAAGTAAGCAGGAGAGAAGCTAGGGAAGACATCTATTTATTGCTTGCTAGTCTGGCTTGTCACGTGGAGGAAAGCTTATCCAACACCGTTCCTGTACATTTCAGACGCTGTGTAGTTGTAGGGTCCATGGACATCTGAGCTTGTCTGTGAGTACTTGTCCCATGACTCAATGGTTGCCTCCATAGGAGTATATTTAATACAGATGCTTAAACTCAGGTGCACATGAAAATATTTGTCCCAGGATTTCTTCTAAAAGGAAAGAGTTGGAAACAATTTGGCTTCTTAGCAGTGTGGGAAAGGATAAACTGAAGATGGCCATACAGCACACTCAGAAGTTTTGTGTGTGTGTGTGTGTGTGTGTGCGCACGCGCGCACGTGCGTGCTTGGTTTTGTGTGTGTGCATGCAGGTGTGCATGTTTGTATGTAGTCCAGAGGTCAAAGTCAGATATCCTCCTCTGTCACTCTCCACTGTAGGTTTCGAGACAGGGTCTCTCACTGAATCTGGTGCTCACTGATTGGCTAGACTGGCTGGCCAGCGAGCTCCAGTGATCCTCCTGTCTCTGTCTCCCTGACTTATAAGTGCATGCTGCTATGTCCTTTTTTTTTTTTTTTTTTTTTTTTTTTTTTTTTTTTTTGCCATGGGTACTTGGTGGCTGGAGCTTCTGGTCTCACTGTCTTTCCCATCAGCTTCTGGATTCAGCTTTCCAGTCACCTCTCTTCTCTTCAAAGCTTCGAGAAACCCATTTCCATCTCTGAGGCCCAAGTACGCTTCCACACTTAGCCAAGGACTTTCCCATTCATCTCTTTCAACTTCCTTGAGCAACCAGCCTCTGAGTCCTTGCTGTCCTCCATGAACCACTGGCCTCCCTTCCTTCTGCCCTGGGAGAAAAGCAGTGCACTGCTACTCCACCCCACACTGTTTGCCTTAACAACTTTGCTTTTCATAATGAGGCTTAATTGTAAATTTTATTGACAGACTTATGTTATGCTACAAGAACCCATCTTGAATCAATTAGAATCAATTAATCACACTGTGATTAGCTTTAATTGTGGGATGTTTCCTACACCCAGCAAATAACCATACACATATGTTTCAATTAATATTTTTACCCCCCTTTGTTGACAAATGATCTATTGTACTTAAGATTAATTAAATGTTAGCATGGTCCCAATTAACATTGTATTACCAATAAAATCTGCCTTGATCGTCAATACTGAACAAACTGGGTGACAATTTACCATTTACAATGCACAGAATGTTATCTAAGCACAACAGGAGCCTAGCCTCTTGGTATGGATACTGGATGCCCTAGTTAAAATATGAAACTGCATTTAAGGCTATTGAAAGCCTTGGGATTTTTGACTTTTACTTGAAATAAAACCTCGTCTACCTAGAAATGTCTTTTTTTTCTGCATTTTGCTGATCTCATGTTTAATGTCCCTAGTTAGTCATTAATTTATATATAGTTTTTATATATAGTTATATATATATAATGTATCCTAGGCTGACCTCAAACTTGCCATATAGCTGAAGATGACCTTGAACTATTGCTCTTCCTACTTCCACCTCCTAGTGCTGGGATTATAGATGTGTGCCAGCACACCTGCTCTATGCTGTGCTGGGGATCCTCCTGAGGGCTTCGTGCGTGCCAGGCAAATACTCTACCAACTGAGCTACCTTCCCAACCCTGTCTTTTGTATTATTTTATTTTTATGTATTCACTCACATTCTTCTCTACTTTGAATGCTTTTTTTTAAACCTAAATGCTGTTGGATTATAAATTCCAAACCGCATCTTTTTGTTTTCCAATCTTCTGTTTTTAAGATCCATCTAATTAGGATATGTGGGCCTATTTCGTATGCAAATACTGTTTATCTATACCCACACTGATAAGCAGCCAGATTGTTTCCAATTCTTTCCTTTTAGATGCACTGCAACAGTGCTGAGTGTTTTTTTGTGCATCTGAATGTGGGCATCTGTATGAAATACACTCCTAGGCAGGCACCATCTAGTCACAGGACAAGTACTAACTGCATTCTGCCATCGATCATATTTTATGCAGGAGGAAGTAGAAGTCTGGAAATGTGAAGCGATTTTTCAAGGTCAAGCTTGTGACAAGGCTCAGTGTTGGATCTTCTGAGTTTAGTAACATATTTATTTCACAGTGTGGCAGCAGCAGTTTCTATGAGTTCAGGGCATTTTCTAAGGAAACCATCTCTAACACAATGATTCCATTGTGTTGTAGCTTGGGTTCAGCCTTGCTTTGGTTACCTAGTCAACATTAACATACAAGTTGTTACAAACACAGAGGCATATCTGCCTTTGGTAGTAGGCAAAGACCTGTGAAACTAACCAAGTATTTTAGAATAGTTGATAGAAATGTAACAATTGTCAGTGTGGGACATCCCAGCAGCTTTCACAGAGTGAAGCAAAACACTACTTTGAATGATCAAAAAAACCCTAACTTCCATGCTGATCTTGTTCACTAAGCATGCCCCAGAGGGTGTTTGTGTGTGTGCCTTGGAAACACATACAATGATAGAAATCTTCTAAGTGCTAAGTAGCTTTTAGAACTGTATCTCTTTTAGGTGTATGCAGAAAGCTTGACTGCTCTAGGGGCATCCCTAGATGGATTGTTTTTTTTCTCTAGCTCCCTTGCCTCAGTTCACATTCATTCCTTAAAGATGAACTGAGGGTAGGGGAGATGATTCCGTGGGTAAGAGAGCGTGCTGTGAAAAGAAGATGACCCGAGTTCAAATCTCCACCACCTATGCAAAAACCTGGCATGGCCGTGTATGTCTGTAATCCCAGTGATAGGGCACAGAGACAGGCAGATCCCAGGAACTCAGTGGCCCTCCGGTCTAGCCCAAGCAGTGAGCTTTAGACTCAGTGCAGGCCCCGTAGCAAAAAATAAAGTGGAGAGTGATGGAGAGTGATAGAGAAAGACACTTGATACCTTTCTCTGGCTTCCACATGTGTCCACTTGGGTGCGTACACTACACATACATGTTCATAAACAGT
>NW_008338883.1:441135-445952 GCF_000622305.1 Nannospalax galili | reverse complement strand
AGAGAGAGAGAGAGAGAGAGAGACACACACACACACCACACACACACACACACACACATACAAAACATTAATTGAGCAACTACTGAGCTCAAGCATTGGGCTATAGGGAGCCTACACAGCCTACCATGATAACTCAAGACAGGGAAGGAGCCAAATACTGTGTATGTCCAGAGGAGAGGCACAGAAACTGGGAGAGTGAGTGGTGAGCAAGGAGATGCCGGCTGGGCTGGACTTTAACATATGTGTACGAGCTGGTCATGCAGAAAGGAAGGCGTCCTGAGGACTGGAGAGGGCAGCTTCCTTCTCCTTCCCTATTCACACCACCTCGCCCCTTCTCCCTCCCACCCGGCCAGTAGCCTGTTGTGCAGAAATAATCCAGGATCCCGAGGGAAGAGGAACAAGTGTTCAACATTGCACCGTGCTTGCTAAAGCATACCCCTCTAGCACTTGAGCCTGTGAAATGCATTTCACGCCTCATCTGTTCCCTAAATGAGATGTGAAAGCAGTTTACACCTCGTTTACATTTGTGCTGTTTTAAGGAACAGCATAGACACCAAGGAAAGAAATGAGGTCAGCAGCCCCCTTTTCTCTTTGTACTAAATCCACACAATCTCTTCAGATCCTCCCCGGCAAGCAGGAACCTAGGAAGTGTTGGGAAGAGCAGCTGGTGTTGTGATTCTTTGACACAGGGTAAATGGTCTTTCTTTAAAGTCAACAGTATATTCCTGAGGTATTTGACATAAATAAAATGCAGAGATGGTGGGCGAGCGTACTGTTAGGAGTCTAACTTTTGCATACCCATGTGCCTGTGATCATGAAAATGATTCTGAAAACTTCTTCATGCCCCTTTTGGTCAAGAGTGAGGTCCTCCAAGATAAGCGCTATCCTGACATTTATTTCCGTAGATATATTGTGTTGTAGTAGAACTTTTCATACACAGAATTAAATAATGTGCTCCTTCAAATCTGACTCTTTTGTTCAGATGATGTCTGTGAGGATTGTGCATGCAGCAGTGTAGATCTGTGACCCATCCCTTTGAATGGTTGTGTAGTATTCCATTGTACACATAAACTACAGTTTAGTCATCTGTCGAAAAATACTTTTTTTCCCCCCTAATTTTTGTCAGTTATAAGTAAGGTCACTTTGAATGTACGTACATTAGGTTTTGTGAACTTACATATACTCAGCTGTTTTGGGAACACAGGCTGTAGAATTTCTAGGGGTACTGTGGGCTGACTTCAACTTCATTAGAACCTACTATGTCACTCTCTCCAAAGCTCATTTCACACTCCCACTAAGAGTAGATGAAAATGCTACTTGCCTTTGTTGATTAGAGGGAATAAAGTTACTGTGAAAAACTCTTCAAGGTAGCACAAATTCATTCAAAGAACTTAGACTAAAACTTAATACCTCAACTTCCTATGCATGGATTTTTATTGTCCTAGATATAATGTCTCTTGTCTCTTGACTGTCCCAATTCTTGCTTAGAACTCAGTATACTTAAGAATGCACAGCAGAGTTTACTTTTAATTATCTACCCACAGGGTGTAAAGCCAATGACCAGAGAGTCACGTTCCAATGACACACGAGACAACTTTTGCTACTCTTTCCTCAGTGTTTCTCTTTTTTCTAAATTGGTATTCATATATTCCTTTTTTAGTTTTGTGCTTTGGAAGCAGAGTAGATCGTATTGTTCATGTGTTTATTGGTATCTGTTGTAGTTCCTTAGTGAATCACATCTGCATGCCGTTTGCCGGTATTCTCTCGTGGCTGGCTTTTCTTTTGTTACCTAAGAGTGCTTTGTATTAACCATTGTCTGTTTCATGCAAATGTTTCTCTTGCTTTACTGTTTTTCTTCATAAAGTGACATGTATAATTTTTAAAAATGCTACTTGTTCTTTATGTATCACAAAAAAGATACAAATTGTGTCAAATTCTACTTTCTATAGATAAAACAACAAAGTTCTAACCAATATCACTTCACATATCTCTCCATGTGTTAACACAGATAACTAATGATGTATGTAGGTCATAGTTTTGAAGAATTACTTTAAAAAATTTAATGTAAACTCACTTGAAATGGTTACACCTTCAATATTTATTAAAAATATAGCCCCCAAAGATTATTTATTATGAAAAATTTGGAATGATATTTGAATTAAATAATTTGACTTCAGAGTGTATCTTTGGAAATCCATATTATAAAAGGCTAAAAAGCAAAACAAATTAAAAAACCCCTCAAAAAAACTCTTTTCCATCCTTAACGCTTCAAATTTCATTAGTAATCTCAATGTTTTAATGTTAAGTTTTCAAATAGTAGTTCCTATGCTTTTCCATTTTTTTTCTGCTTTTAAGTATGTCAGCAGCATTTCACCTTAGCCTTTCAATTTCATTTCTTTATTTTGATTTATTGCTTTATATATATTTATTACCCCAATAACATTTTTCATGAAGGGCTATAGATGTGGGATTTCCTGAGTTCTTGCATATTTCAGAATCTTTCTCAGTTCTACTTGTCTGTGAAAAATGACTGGGTGAGATATCTAATTACTGAGCCACACCTTCTTTAACTAAGAACTTTCTGGGTACCACACTCTTGTCTGCTGGGATTTGGTGTTATTTGGGATAAAACTGAGATCAAAAAGACCTTCATCATAACCCTCCTCAGGGGACATGTGCACCTCCCCCCTACCATGTACACACATACACACACACACACACACACACACACACACAGAGCTATATGTGACTTTCTCTTTCTGTCGTAAGATCCATCTGATTCTTCCCTTTTCTAATATATCTATATAATTTCAGTACCTCCTCTGGAGATTACAGCATATAATTAAAAAAATTATTATTTTTATTTTACGTGTATGCATGTACTGCCTGCATGTAGGTAAGTGCACCTGTGTTGTGCAATGCCCATGGAGGTCAGAAGAGACTGTCAGATCTCCTGGCACTGGAGTTACAGACAGTTGTTAGCTGCCATGTGGGTGCTGGGATTCAAACCTGGGTCTTCTGCAAGAACAACCAGATACCTTAACTGTACAGCATATAATTTTGACTTGTTGAAGTCTGTTACTAAGAACTGTTAACCTTTTCCCAGCATCATGAAATATTTTCACTCCATTTAACCTTAAATAAATTTTGTTGCAGATGGTACTTGTCTATATTTTAAACCACATGAAACATAATTATGGTTTATTATTCTTGTTTTCTACCAAACATACACATTCACATTGACACATAGCCTTTTCTGTCCCTGACCGCTTTCCGTCTCGCCGGCAAGAACGACGCGGGAGGACAAGTCAGGATCCTTCTGCAGCAGTTTATTTCATAAGCCTCTTACATAGCATACTAAGGATGAAGACCGAAGACGCCGAGAAGTGGGAGAGCTGTTGCTTATATATGCCCTAAAGGTCCCATTTATGACGTATAAGAAGCGGATTGGTTGCTGGAGATCACGCCACGGGAGGAGGCGAGGGAGAGCAGGCTCTTGTGCACGCCCCTTATGGGTGCAGCAGGATGTTTACTATTAAGAAGGTCCGGATACCGGCGCCATCTTGTAATGGCGGCGGAGGCTGTGGCTCTCCACATGTCCCCCTTCTCTTTTATTTAAAGACAGGCCATTCTTTAGGGAAGAGAATAGAGGCCTAATCTCTCTGTAGGGTGCAGAGTGGCCCCTAAACACTGAAGGGAGCTTTTACAAGAGAGAGGTTCATGCATCCCGACCTCTGTGCAATTAGGCATATTCTCATAGATGATAACATCTATGTATCATCTACTGCGATGCTTTGCTCGACATTCCCTTTGAACTGCTAGAATCCTGTTCTTCATTTGTGCAATGGGTCTTCACCCCAAATGGTGCAAAGCAACAGAATTCAGCGACCTGTATATATATATTGATTATTTAAGTATCTCAAGCCAAATATCTATGGGTGATCCGGCCTCTAGCGCTGCGAGGGCCTGTGCAACAACTGCCTTTTGCTTATTAGATCTTATTTTCATTTTGCAGACCAACCATAACACAAAGAGCATCCCACAAATTATAAAGAATCCAAACATTCCCACCCCCACCCATTCCTTGAAGTAGGAGATAGCAGACTGGATCCAGGAGCCCAATCCTTCTGTTAGCAAGAGATCGATTCGCGTAGAATTGATCTGGATGATGGCTACCCTTAATTTTACTAAGGTATCTTCGAAATCTGCAGTCCAGTTGAGCTTCAAATGCTGTGAAAGACTTCTAGAGAGGTTAGCAGCAAGGGTGAAATTATCATATTGGATAAAAGTGATACAAAGGCCTGGGAGTTATCTGTTCACATCCCAATTGTGCTAATTGCCATAATATGTCCACTTGTTCTTGCAAGAGGTCAATTCTTTGATTGACTAGCATTAAACCTCCTTGGAGCTGCATATTAGCAGAGGCTTGATAATCTAGAGCAGCAGACACTGAAGTGGCTGTCTGCACCAATGTGGATAATGTCATGGCGGATGCCACGGTAGCCCCTGTAATTGCTGCTCCTGCAATGATGACTGCAATGGCAGCAGATATGCCAAAATCTCTTTTATGCCTAAATAAAGATAGGGTACCTGGCGTGGCTACAGGCACAGGTATATATGATTCGGGCTTGCTCTTGTGCAGCCTCATACCATAGCACCTTCCACTCTAAAAATTGGCCCATGCTATTAAGCATAGCCTTTACAATAGTTTGCCAGTCAGTAGGCGTCATAGAATCTCTTGCCAGTCTGTCTAGCTGTGCTAAAGTAAAATTTGCATTCACTCCATATTTTCTTACTGCTTCAGCCAATTCTTTTAT
>NW_008338883.1:355227-437738 GCF_000622305.1 Nannospalax galili | reverse complement strand
ATAGTTTGCCAGTCAGTAGGCGTCATAGAATCTCTTGCCAGTCTGTCTAGCTGTGCTAAAGTAAAATTTGCATTCACTCCATATTTTCTTACTGCTTCAGCCAATTCTTTTATCTGATTATAATCTACAGGCGCATAGACTCGTCCCATGCCTTCTTGTCCCTCTATAGGCATTTCAAAAACTGGGAAGGCCATACCCAGCTTTTTCCTCACAATTTTAGGGAGGAGTGAACATGATGGCTGTATTGAATAAGGTGGGGGGGCAGTAGCAGCCCCTTGCCCCAGAACATAGGGCATTGGGTTCTTATATTCCAGTGGCCTATATCTATTTTCCTCATAGCTTGCGGCTTGTTCTTCTAATTCTATCTCTTCTTCTGGGCTTAAACTGCTCTCTTCTAACTGCAGAGCAGCAAGTTCCCTTGTGGGGTATAAATACCCCTTTGGTAAGTTTCTTCCCTGTCTAAAACCTGTTACTTGGTTTCTTGCTCCGTCCTTTTCGACAGTGCTCTCTCCCCTGCCTTCCTCTGGCTTACCGGGAGGTCCATTTTCACTTTGGGCCCTATTTTCTTTTGCACGTGCTCCCATCCTTTCACTTCGTTCGGTTTCTGATAGGCTGTCCTGGAGATCCTCTAGAACCATTTGCCCTTCTTCCTGACAGTAACCCGCGTGGAAGCATAGGGTGAGAAGCAGAATCACAAAGGCTCCCATAATCAAGGTGAAAACAATTCCAGCAACCTCCATAACATCCATACCTCTCCGAACCTACCTGCAGTTCTGAATCCTCCTCCTGTATTGGAGGGGTCTTCGGGCGGCGCCAGCGATGTTGATTCCCGGGTCTCGGCACCAGCTGTCCCCGACCACTTTCCGTCTCGCCGGCAAGAACGATGCGGGAGGACAAGTCAGGATCCTTCTGCAGCAGTTTATTTGAAGACTGAAGACCAAAGACGCTGAGAAGTGGGAGAGCTGTTGCTTATATATGCCCCAAAGGTCCCATTTATGACGTATAAGAAGCAGATTGGTTGCTGGAGATCATAAGAAGCGGATTGGTTGCTGGAGATCACGCCATGGGAGGAGGCGGGGGAAAGCAGGCTCTTGTGCACGCCCCTTATGGGTGTGGCAGGATGTTTACTTTTAAGAAGGTCCGGATACCGGCGCCATCTTGTAATGGCGGCGGAGGCTGTGGCTCTCCACACTTTTCACTATTTTTTGTTCCTTCCTTCATCTCCAAGCTTCCATATAGGACTGTTTTCTTTGTTCTTGAAGAACAGCCTAAGGGCTGAATTCTAGACAGATAGTAGCTGTGATGTAGTTCTAATTGTCAACCTGACACAATCTAGAATCACCTGGAAAGAGAGTCACAATTGAGGGCTTGTGTTAGTCACTTTCCTGTTGCCGTGATAGAAACACTGACCAAAACAATTTATAGAAGAAAGAGTTTATTTGAGCTTATGGCTCCAGGGGAATTACGGTCTGTTATGGCAGGGAGGCATGGTGGCTGGAGGTGGCTGGAGCAGGAGCAGCAGAAGCTAAGCTCTCACATCTTCAAGCAGGCACAGGACGCATGAGACCAACTGGAGATCTGGCAAGGCTTAAGAACTCTTTAAGCCTGCCCCCAGTGATGTGCTTCCTCCAGGATAGCCACACCTTCTAAGACCTCCCAAGACAGCGCCATCAACTGGGGACAAAACATCCAAATACTTGGAGTCTATGGGGGACATTCTCATTCAAACCACCACATTTCACCCCCTGGCTCCCATAGGCTCAAGACTATATAAAATGCAAAATGTGTTTAGTCCAACCTTAAATGTCCCCATACTCATTACCAGTCTCAGTACTATTCAAAAGTTCACAGTCCAAAGTCTCTTCTGAGACTCAGAGAAATCACTTAATTGTAAGCCACTATAAAATCAAAGACAAATTACATATTTCAACACACAGTGGAACCAAATACACATTCCTATTCCAAAAGGGAGGAATAGAGGCATAGTAAGGAAATACCAGACCAAAACAAGACCGAAAACCAGCAGGACAAGCACCAAATGTAGTAGCTCCTTATCCAGCTTCTGGGGCTTTACTTCCAAAGGGCTTAGAAGTAAGCCCAAAGGTAGGGCTTACTTCCTGATGGCTCAGCCTCTCCAGCTCTGCTGTGGGTAACCTACATATTTCTCTTTGGTTGGTACCACTCCCTGTATAGAGGTCTTATTGGCAGATGCCTCACAGCTCTGGCACCACGAATGTCTTCTTGGGGTCTCCATTGCCAACCAGGCTTCACCTTCACAGCTTCACACAATGGCCTATCAGGGCCTTCCTATGCAGGGACACTCCTGCTGCATGGTGCATGGCCTTGCCAGCTCTCTGAAACCTCAGAGGAAGAACTGATGACCCTTCACGCTTGCATTTTTCATGCCTCTAAAGCCAGCACCAGGTGAACAACAATGCCAAATTTGGCTGCAAGTTTGGGGTGGACCCCAGCCTCCTTCATCCATTTTAGAAGCTTTTCTCTTCAGTGGCCCCTGAAGCATTTTCCTTTCACTAGTTGGAGGCTTAACTGGGTGTGGTCTTGCTCTGGAGGTGCTTTCTCCATTGTTTAAGTGCAAATCTCTAGGCCTCTCCTTAATCACTTTAATTTCCTTATCAAAGGAATCCTCTCCTTTAGCATATGTCTGGGCTCCAACATTTATCTTCCTAGTGCTCTTTTTTGATCCTAACTGTACATTCTGCATTTCTTTCTGCCCTATTTGCTCTTTTTCACTGTAGATCTGCATAATATTCACCATTAATAGCCATACAACCATTTCTACATTAGGCTGTCTTGAAATTTCCTCTGCCAGAGAAATTAGTCCATTGTTTTTCAACTTAGCCTCAGGCAAGCTTTTTGGCCGTGGGCAGACTCTGGCCAGACTCTTTGCCAAAATATCCCAATTGCTGCTTAAGTCCTTATTTCCCTCTGGATGACTTTTTTTTTGGTCTTTTTGAGACAGGGTCTTTCTTAGAATGGCCTTTTAAGCTCTGTCTACAGAAATCAACCACTTTTCTAGTCCAAACTTCCGAAGTCTTCCATATTCCTCCAAAACCCCACATGGTCAGCCTCTTCACAGCCAACAGCCCACTCTCTGGTACCAATTACTGTATTGGTCACTTTTCTGTTGCTGTGATAGAAACACTGACCAAAGCAACTTATAGAAGAAAGAATTTATTTGAACTTACAGTTCCAGGGGAATTACAGTCCATCATGGTGGGGAGACATGGTGGCTGGAGGTGGCTGGAGCAGGAGCAGCAGAAGCTAAGCTCTCACATCATCAATCAGGTACAGAAAGCAAGAGACCAATTGGAGATCCTGCAAGGCTTAAGAACTGTCTAAGCTGCCCCCAGTGACATGTTTCCTCCAGGACAGTCATACCTTCTATGACCTCCCAAAACAGCACCACCAACTAGGGACAAAAATGTCCAAATACTTGGAGCCTATGAGGGACATTCTCATTCAAACCACTGCACAGCTTGTCTAGATCAGGTTGGTTTGTAGGCATGCCTGTAGGGGATTGCCTTGTTAATAGATATGGGAAGTTCTGGCCCACTGTGGGCAGAACCATTCCCTAGGCATAGGGTCCTGGACTGTGTAAATGTAGAGAGGATGTTGCATATGAATGAGCATGTATGCACACATTCCTCTATTTTCTTGACTGTGGGTGTGATGTGACCATCTGTTTTAAGTTCCTGTTGCCTTGACTTCCCTCTAACAATGGGCTGTGATCTGGCATTGTGAGCTGAAATAAGCCCTTCCTCCAAAGTTGCTTTTTCTCAGGCTGTTTTATTACAGTAACAGAAATGAAACTAGAGCACTAGCCTTCCACTACTTTGAATACATGTATTAGCTTTCTGTCTCTCTCTGTGTGTCACTGTCTCCTCTCTCTCTCTCTCTCTCTCTCTCTCTCTCTCTCTCTCTCTCTAACGCATTCTCTCTCTGTTGTGCGTGGTCTATCCTAGCTCCAGAAGGCACTCGTTCACAAGCACAACCACCAGTCATCATTGCCTGAAGTGGTTTCTTTCCTCTCTCTCTCTCTCTCTCTCTCTCTCTCTCTCTCTCTCTCTAAAGCATGGTCTCACTGTGTTGCCTGGGCTATCCTGGAACTTATTCTCTTTACCAGGCTGGCTTTGAGCTTTCAGTGATCCTGTCCTGCCTCTGCCTCTTGAGTGCTGGAATCACAAGTGTGAGTCACCGCACCAGGCGTATTCTATTGTAGTAGACAGTATACACCTGTTAGTCTGAGTACTGCTTTTTGCATTGAAGAGTCTCACTCCATGTTTCAATATTTGCTTAGAGCTTTTAAGGCTCCCTCTTCTGTGCCCCATCCTCAGACCAGCTGATAAGGAAGCAACATGGGAAATTCTCTGCCACCATCAGAAATTCAAATCACAGGAGTCCTTGCATCGGGGGAATGCTCACCCCAGCTCGCCCTCAGCCACAGTAACACCCAGGCCAGCCTTTCCTTGCTCCCTGAAGCCATTTCAGATCTGCTTGGGCGGCCTGCTCTGCTTGCTGCAGATACTATAATTACATAAGTAGCAGCCTCTTCACAGTTTCTTAATTTGTACATATTAATTATACAAAATAATGGATGACATTATGACTTTCATATACACGTATATATCTTCATCATCACTCTCTAACTCTCTATCCCCCCCACTGCTCTCCCTTCCACATCCTCAATACTTTTACTTTCATATTCTTTACTTTTTTAAAGTTCTACGTATGAGGGAAAACATGATACTTTGTGAGTCTGGATCATTAACTTAACATGCTCTCCAGTTCCATTCATTTCTCTGAAAATGACATAATTTCATTCTTTTTTATGGCTGAATAAACTTCCACATTTTCTTTATCCATTCATCTGTTGATAGACATCTAGGTTGGTGGCCCTATAATGTAGCTAATGTCAATAGTGCAACAGTAAACATGAATGTGAGGTATCTCTGTGTTATCTTGGCTTAAATTCCTTCAGGTATATTCCCAGGAGTGGTATAGCTGGATCATATGGAAGCTCTATGTTTAGCTTTGGGGGAACTCCATAGTGCTTTCAATAGTGGCTTCACCTGTTTACATTCCCACCTACAGTAAATGAGTTTCTTCCCCATTTCCTCACCAGGCTTTGCTGTTTGTTTTCTTGATGGCAACTACTCAAAGATGAGATGGAATCTCAAGGTAGGTCTGCTTTGCATTTTCCTGATCCTTCTTGCCATTTGAACCAGACATTGTGAATGGGTCCATCTGACTCCAAAAAGAGCACAACATTCTTTTAATGATTTCCTGTTATTCAGCTTTCATCTGTCTTCTTGTGAGACCTTTAAGTTTTTATTTTTTTTAAAAAAATTCCTCTGCCTAAGTTTTCTTGAACTTGAGCTTCAAAGGTTTTCATCAGTTTTGAAGAATTCTCAGGCATAATTTCTTCAAGTGCCACTGTTGTATGAGTCTTTGCAGCAACCTGAGACATCATTATGCCAGTTTGTCTCACTTAAATTGTGTGTGTGTGTGTGTGTGTGTGTGTGGCACATGTTGCCCCACACCCATGTGGAGATCAGAGGACAACTTTGGATGTCAGTTATCACCTTTCACTCTGTTTTGATATAGGGTCTCCTGGTTTTCCACAGTGTACACTAGGCTAGCTGGTCCGTGAGTTTCTAGGAATTCTCCTGTCTCTGCCTCCTGTCTCTGTTTAGGAGCCCTGGGATTATAGATGGCATACTATTGTGCCTGGGTTTTACTGGGTTGTAGGTATTTGAACTCAGGTCCTCAAGCTTTTGCAGCAGTCCTTTACCTACTGAGCCATCTCCCCAGCCCTCTGTCTTACTTTTTCTAATCCAGTTTTCACCCTTGTCTCTCTCGTGTTTTACATTTGATATAATCTTTTGAACTTAGCTCTAGATCCAACACTCTTTTTTCCCCCCACCAGTGCCTAAAAGTGTACACAATGTTGTTTTAAAAAAACCTAGCTGGACTTTTCACTTTAAGAATGGTTGATTTAATTCTATTTCATGATTCCTAATTGTCTTCTAAAATCCCAAGTCTTGTGCTGTATCTCCCCTATTAAGGACCCATTAAACCATTTTCAAAGTTATGTTTTGGAACTCTGTCATCTTCAACCACTATAGGCTGTTTCCTCCTGTCTAACTGTAATTGTGTATCCTTTAACCAACACCTCATTAAAAAAAAATCTCTATGGGTCTGAAGCTGCTCTCTTCACTTACAGCTTATCTTTATAATGAGGTCAACTAGCTATTCTTTTCAGAACAGCTAGGCGAAAGGCGAAAGGGTGGAGCCAAGGCTATTTGAACCTGAGGTTCAGAACTGTTTGCCTTAAGCACATTATCATTTAATCTCTAACCTGCCTCTGTCTGTACTTAATTCTTCCCTTTCTTTTTTTGGTCTTTTTAAGACAGGGTCTGCTCTCCCTATAGCCCCAGTTGTCCTGGAACTCACTGTGTAGACCAGGCTGGTCTTGAACTCAGAGATCTGCCTGCCTCTGCCTCCCGAGTGCTGGGATTAAAGGCCTGCACCACTATGCCTGGCAATTCTTCCTTTTCTTAGTGAAGGTCCCTGGTCAATGTAGCCCAGAGGAAATCCAGTTCCATAGTGCTTTGTATTAGTCACTGGCATTTGTATGTTTACAACAACCTGTGTTGTCTAGAGGTCTCGCTTGGTCAGGGGCCTCAGGAGGCACATTGGGTAGATATGATCAGAGAGAATCAGTATGCTGTTCCTGCAACACTTAGTATGATAATACAGGCAGGGCTGGTCAGGAACACAGCCCAGGTTAAAAGGCAGAAGTTTGCTTCTGCCAGTTACAGATGATGACATCCCTCAGAGAGGCCTCAGGCAGTCTGCTAGGACTGGGCTTAGCCAGAGCACTGGATGAGAAAGTAGCTGCTGTGTGCTGGGAGGCTCCTTCTGTTCAGTTTCAAGCCAACCCTCTCCGGTGACTTTTTCCTTGCATCAAGCTTGAAGGACCTGCTCTGCTCTCCTCTCTTAATAATAATCAATTCCCAATATTGGACTCTCTACTTCCAATGTTTTGGTATGATAAAACAAATGCCCAATCCTTTGTGTTAGGAGTTTTGTTGCTAACTTCCCTGGGCTGGAAGCATTTATGAATTAATAAAATGACTGGACATGGTGATGCTCACCATTAGTTCCAGCACTTGGGAGGCAAAAGTAGGTGGGTCTCTGTGAGACTGAGGCCAGCTTGGTTTACATAGTGAGTTCCAGGTCAGCTGGGGCCACAGAGAGACCCTGTCTCAAAAAGATAAAAAAGTTAATAAAATGGAGGAATGATAACAACTAATGAACTGTAGTGTTGTTACCAGTGGTTTCCAGTTTCTTGGCCTCTTATCCAAAGTTGAAATAAAAGTACATACAGATTTGCAAAAGTAGTGAGGAAACTTTATTTAGAGCAAAGCAATAGAAAAGATCAGAATACACTTCAAGGGCACAGCAAGTCACACGAGTGAGAAAGTACTCAAAGTCCCCATTATTTAGAACTTCCTTTCATGGGGTTCAAGAGAAGGAGATGAGAGTGTATTGTTTAGAGAGAAGTGGTCATGCATTGTTTACAGGTCTATAAGCTAAGCTTCCAAAGGTACTATTAGAAGAGGGGGATGTGCCTAGCCCAAACCAAGCTGGGTCCCAGATTATGAACTCTTCCCTACACTTGCTTGTCTCAGGGTCCTGACCCCAGCATTGTAATCTCTGACTCTTTCTAAAAGTATGTTATGTAAAGTCTTTGTACACAAGTCTTGTTTTAACTAATTAGATTTTTTAATTCAAGAACATTGATTTAATTCAGTTTTGTAATTCCTAATTCTCTTTAATTCCATTAAATCCTTGTTTAATGGGTATGATAATAGTATCTACTTCCTGGGATTATTACAAGGATCATATGAGCTGTTACTGTAAAGAGGATCACCCTGTACCTGGTGTGTAGTATGTGCTGAATGAACACTTACTATTTCCTCATTTTCTTCCTAAGCATGGAAGTTAGTACCTTCATCCTTTATATATTCGCCTCTACCTAGAAAGGTCTTCGTGGAGCAGAGTCATCATGGGAAGGGTCCTGGTAGAGGAGTAGACCTCAGGAGAATCATTCACAGATAGCAGCTCTTTTTTACAAGCACATTCTCTTACAGAGATTCTGAACTCAGGATGACTCTGTTGCACATATGATCCTTCCCTGTGAGAACACTTTCCCAAGAGGATTTCTCCCTTTGAGGACTGTTCCTCACAAGGATTCTTCATTGGTTTTCTTTATCTCTTCCCCTCATGATTCTTCATCTTTTCCTTACCAGAATTCTTTCACATAAGGACTCTTCCATGTGAGAATTGATCTCCCAGAGGACTCTTCCCTCCAGTGAATATTTTCTTCACTGTCTTATCTTTATGAGACCTCTTATGGAAATTTCCCTTAAGAAAGGCCTCTTCCTCCATCGTAACTTACATTTCTCAAGCACTCATATTCAAAGTGGTCTCAAGACACCCCATGGGAAAAATCAGCACATGACTTTTGGACACATCCTGAGACCCTCGAGGATGGTTCATTAAAGCCTGTCTTTGTTCAAGCATGCCTTCATTTGCTTTGTGTCTAGTTGACCCAGAGTCCTCTCTTTGATTAGGGTAGGCATCCATATTTAGGAGAGGATTAATGGTGGCATGTTGGCATGGGGCAGAGCTTCATTGTAATGATGTGATATTTGCCTCTGGTTGGCTGTGCTGATATCAGAATGTGATATTTAATTTACACACAGTGACTTGACAGACATGCTTGTGGGATGTCACAGCAAACGCAGAAACACAGAATCTTCTCCAAGAAGGTGTGTGACATAGGGGTGAGTTTAATGGTTCCTGTTTTTTTTTTTTTTTGTTTGTGTTTTTTGAGACAGGGTCTCCCTGTAGCCCTAGCTGGCCTGGATTCACTATGAGGAGACCAGGCTGGCATGGAACTCACAAAGATCCTCCTGCTTCTGCCTCCCGAGTGCTGGGATTAAAGGTGTGCACCACCGCACCCCGTGTTTCCTGCTTTTTAAGGACTTAATAATATAGAAGAGCTAGAACAGTCAAGTATAGACTATAAACAAGATGCACTGAGCAAGTACTGAATTCAACTATCGCTTCTTTCATTCACACTCAACTAAATGGTCTTTCAAATTGTGATAATTTGAAAGGAAAAGTATAGAAGGAGGTGTAACATGGATCCACATCCTGGGCACTGAAGGGGTTGTGACATTTTTGTTTTGTTTATGTTTTCCTGGCAGTCTCCAGTGCCAGGTATACAGAGTTGGAAGAGAGATGTCATGAGATGTGAGAATCCTTTCAAGTTTGGCCCTAGAATACTGTTGCTAAGAGGTTTCTATGGGATTTTACAAGTAATGAGAATTTAGAGTAGGTTTCTTGGGAAGGTGGTGAGATCTTCAACAATCTAGAGGGAGTACAGAGCTTCCTTAAGTACAAACAGGTTGCATCCCAACAGAAAGCCATTTGGAGTTGAAGACATTGCAAATATACATTCAATGTACCCAACCTACTGAACGTCATAGCTTAGCCACACAGTACACAATAGACAGCCCATTATTCAGGCCTATAAAGGCTGGAAGATGTGAATTGCTGCTGCTGCCCAGCATCCCAAGGACTGTCATACCTCGTCACTGTTCCATAGAATGATCAAAATGGAAAAGTTTGTCTCTCTTGAGTGTATTTTGCTTTTCCATCCTTCCCACGCTCCCCGCCAAATCACAGTTTAGGGACCCCAAAGAAGATGAGAAGCAGAAAAGGATAAAACTGATGTGAAAGTTTGAATAATCCCTCCTCAGTGGTCAGTTTCTAACACAGTTGACTGGAAATTAGCTATCAGTCTTATGGAATGATTCATCATTATTTAGGAAGGCCATCATGGAGACAAACACCTTTGGTAATTGTTACGTAGCTCCTCCTAGAGAGAGGAGGGAGGAGCTCATGAAACCTGCAAGAAACTCACAAGACTCAGTGGGCCCCTCCCTGACATTATATAAGTGTGATTCACTGCTGGGGGATGGGAGATCATTCAGTAGTGTAACTGGTTGCAAGGAACTCCAGCAATACGACTTTTATGAGTTATTACTCAGGGTCCTGTAAGTACCACATTATCTCTTTTAAGTAACTATTAAACCATTGGTTAACCATGCTTGATTTGGACAGAATCCTTTCTTTGCTCTGTTGGCATCCTATCTGGGGTGAATAGACATGTCTCTCAGGAAAAGCTAAACAGAATCAACATCATGGGAAAGTGTGTGTGGTAACAAGAACATGGGAAGAATATCTACCACCCACACTGTACTTGTAGCCCCTTAATTAGCTGGCTGCCTAGCTGGGGAATCAGTTATTAGGCTTTCAGGCCTTGTTCATCTTCTCAGGTGGAGATAGTTTCCTCCCAAAGTCCATACATTTATGCTTTCTTCTGGAAATTTAAGCCAGCCAATTGTTTCACTTCTGATTGTTTGGATGTTTAAAACAGAGAAAAGGTACCTGACTGAGAGACACTTTTCAGATTTTACAACTCCATTAAGAGGACCCTAGGGCCCTTAAGTTTGTCATAAGTTCCTTTGATTTCTTTCATTCCAGAGGCTGTCACCATGTGCCAAACATCTTATCCACAGTTTTAACAGGTGTGTGTAGGTGTAGCTCAAAGTTAAAAATAACTAAACTCACACATTAAAAAAAAATTCTGTCCAGTTGAAGCTCTTATAATCATCAGCATTTGCTCAGTAGTTTAACAGAAATAGAAACAAAAGCAGCGATCACTAATGACTACAATATACTTTCACCTTTCAGCCTTAAGCCAACCTCCCCAGACCACAGAGCAGCATAATCCTTGCTAACAATGATATCAATGTTGGATCATAGACTGAAAAGGGGGTTGTAACACTATCAAGCTTCTTAGGAGCATAGATTCCATCAAATAGCCATATAACTTCAATGCCTTCAATAAAATGGCTGCTTGGCTCCAGAGCTAGGACAAGAATAAGAGAAGTGTTCAGTGCGATCACCTGAGCAAAGTCAACCCAAAGTCCCCTGCTATACAGCTACTTCTGCAAGCCAGCAAGGGAACCCCTCCTCCCAGGGCCGCTCAGCTACCCAAGGAGCCAGGGCCCCAGAGAAGGTTGATCTGGGCCTACCCCTGCCCGCTCTTTGAGACTCCACCACCCTGTGCCATGCGCCTTGGAGAATCTGGATATATTTATGACTCCACTTCCCAACTATGCTCCCCCACAGTGGGATGATGGGGGGAGAGTTACTTTGACCCATCTACTTCATGGTCAGTAGCAACTGATCTCATAGTGGCTTCATTATCATAGAGTTCTAGAAGGAAGTGATGTTGCTAAAGGGCTTAGATGGTGGTGGGGTGGGGAGACCAGTTTGGCGTGTCATCTGACTAAAGAATTTTCTATTAGGAGAGTGCCTGAAACTGGCCTCCTTGGAGGTAAGATTCCCCAAATTGTGCTATGCCAATCCCCCAATAGGGACCATGTGAGACCCCTCCCACTTTTCCAAGGCTAGAGGTCTCTGTCTTCCAGTAGGGGCTGAGACCTTAGCAGACTGCCTGAGAATGCCTAAATTGGGCCTCCCCTTATCAAACTTCCCAAATTGTGCGGAGAGTGCCTGCTAGTATGGGTCCAGATGGTTAGAAGGAAGCCTGAGTTTACCTATCTGGGGCCTGACTTGGGCCTCTGTGGGAGATCCTGGGTAGCTGATCTGAAGCCATCAGTTCCTTCCAATATAAAATCTGAGAGAACCTGAAAACCAGACCAACCAGCTTTACATACCCAATAAGAAAACAACCAAGCCACATGAATAATATAAACAGAAGTAGACTCAACTCAAATCAAGCAGGCTTGTGTTTCATACCAGAATCACAAACAAAAAAGAAATCCACATGCCAAAATCACAAAAGAAAAATAATAATATTGAAAACCAAAACAGTAGGTTCCCACAAAACTCCACAGGTCCTGTAGAAGAGTTCTACAAGGAGAACCTCCTAGAGATAACTGAGGACACAATTTAAAAGAACAATCATAAACATGATTAAAAAATTCAATGAAGTTCAAGAACACACACACACAAAGAAATCAAAGAACTGAAAGAAGATAGGAATAAACTTCTGACTGAATTCACAAAAGAGATAGAAACATTGAAGACATGAAGAAGGAAGTGAAAAACTCAATAAGCCTATTTGAAACAACAGGAAAAACCCTCACCAATAGAATTAATAAAGTGAAAAACAGAATATCAACACTGGAGGATAAAGTTCAAGAACTGTACCACTCAAGCACTGATTATGAAAGATTTACAAAAACACAGGAATGGAAGGAATATGCAGGAAATGGGGACAGCTTGAAAAAGACCAAATCTATGTATCCTAGACACAGAGGAAGGAGAAGAATTTCAGGATAATGGTATTGACCAGATCTTAAACAGGATTGTAGAAGAGAATTTCCCAAAATTAAGGAAAAAAAATCCGAATACAAATACAGGAAGCACATAGAGCACCAAATAGACAGGATCAGAAAAGAAACTCCCCACAGCATATCATAGTAAAAACAGTAAATGTATACCACAAAGACAGTACTGAAAGCTGCAAAAGAAAAACAGAAACTCATATATGAAGGAAAATCCATCAGAATTACAGATGACTTATCGATGCAAACTATGAAATCCAGAAGAGCCTGGACCAATGTATTCCCAGTTCTAAATGACCATAGATGCCAACCCAGAATATTTTACCCAGCAAAAATGTCTGTTATAGTTGAAGGGGAAAAATAATCTTCACAACGTGAATAGGCTGAAAGAATACATGTCCACAAAACCAACCATTCAAAGAATACTTGAAGTGATACAAAGAATGGAAAAAGGAACAACTATACCCAAGGGTCAACAGAAACTAAATGAAGGTATAATCATAGAAACACAAAGACAAAGAATGCAAACGGTAATCAATATAATGGCAACCAATAAATTTTCTATCTGTGGGGATACTAAGCAATGTTTATCCCCTTTAAAGGTTCTAGTGTCAAACCAATCTTTGATTAAAGTTTTTCTGGGGAACCAATGAATTTACTGAGCTTACTTACAGAGATGACTGAGGGGTTGCTGAGGTATATGAATGACCTGGGGGCATGCACACTGGAAAGCCTTTACCCAGCATGGATCAAGCCTTCTCTTCCTAGCCTTCCCCAGATTATGTACTTTAGTCCTCCCCAAATCCAGGAGGCCATGTGTGATTAGGGCCAAATTACATAGAGCTGGCTGGGAAGAGTGGCTGAATACTCTGGTGAGGGTCCACGGATCCTGCTTGCCCCTCCTTTAATGAAGGAGCACAACCATCAACAACCCAATTGTGATGATGTTTAGCAAACAGGCACAGCTGAAGTTGAGATGATGGTGGTTATTTCACACAGAAAAGACTCCTGTACAGCATCATCTTATTAAAAGAACATGGAATATAAAAGGATTTAGTGCTAGGATCCACAAATGAGGGAGAACATATGACATTTTTTTCCTGAGTCTGTGTTACTTCACTTAGTATACCGGTTTCTAGATGCATCCATTTACCTGCAAATTTCATTATTTCGTCTTTCTTTATTGCTGACTAGAACTCCACTGTGTAAATATACCACATTTTTGTTAACCACTTGTCAGTTGAGGGGCACTTAGGTTGCTTCCATCTCTTCACTATCGAAGAGAGCAGCAACAATCGTGGCTGTACAAGTGTCTTTATAATCGGATGAGTCCTTTGGTTATATGCCAAGGAGTTGTATAACTGGGTCATATGGTAGGTTCATTTTTCATTTTTTATTTTTTTATTTTTGGTCTTTTTGAGACAGGGTCTCCATGTAGCCCTAGCTGGCCTGGATTTGCTATGGAGACCAGGCTGGCCTTGAACTCACAGAGATCTGCCTGCCTCTACCTCCCAAGTGCTGGGATTAAAGGTGTGCACCACTGTGCCTGGCCACTTTTGGTTTTTTAAGAGTTCTCCACACTGTTTTCCATAGGGGTTGCATGAATTTGCAATCCTACAAGCAGTGAATGAGTGTTCCCCTTTCTCTACATCATTGCCAGCATTTGGTATCATTTGTTCTCTTGATCCTAGGCAGTCTGATTGGGGTAAGGTGAAACCTTAAGGTGCTTTTAATTTGCATTTCCCTAATAACTAATGATGTTGAACACTTTTAAAGATGTTTCCTGGCCATCTTTACTTTTTCCTTTGAGAACTCTCTGTTTAGATCTTTAGCTCATCTTTTAATTGGGTCATTTTTTTTCTTGATTGTTTTTTGAGTTCTTTATATACTCTGGATGTTAAATCTCTGCCAGATGTGCCACTGGTGAAGATTTTTTTCCACCCTGGATTTTCTCTTCACTTTTTTGATTGTTTCTTTTGATGTACAGAAGCTTTGTTGTTTAATGAGGTCCCACTTGTTGATTTCTGACCTTAATTCCTGAACAACTTCTGTCTGATTTAGAAAAGCCTTTTCTACACCTATATCTTGTATGTTATTGGCAATATTTTTTTTCTAATAGTTTCAGGGTTTCCAGTTTCACATTGAGGTCTTTGATCCATTTGGAGTTGACTTTTGTGCAAGGTGAAGGATAAGGATCTAGTTTCACTCTTCTACAGGTGGAGATCCAGTTTTGGCAACACCATTTGTCGAAGATGCTGTCTTTCCTCCATTGTGTGTTCTTGGCACCTTTGTCAAATATCAGGTGGCTGAAATTGTGTGGACTCTGGTTTGGGTCTTCAGTGATGTTCCATTGATCTATGTGTATATTTTTGTACCAGTACCACACTGGTTTTATGACTACAGCTCTGTGGTATACTCTGAGATCTGGTATACTAATCCCCCCAGTGTTGCTCTTTGTGTTCAGGGTTGCTTTGGCTATCTGGGGTCTTTTGTGCTTACATACAAATTTATGGACTTTTTTTCTGAGTCTGTGAAGTATGTCAGAGGATTTTGATTAGGATTGCATTGAATCTATATATTGCTTTTGGTAGGATAATCATTTTCACAGTATTAATTCTTTCAATCCATGAGCATGGGAGGTCCTTCCATCTCCTGGTGTCTTCCTCAATCTCTTTCTGTAACAATTTAAAAATTTTCATTGTAGAGATCTTTGGTGTCTTTGGTCAGGTTTATTCAAAGATTTTTTTTTTTTTTTTTGCAGCTATTGTGAGTGGGAGCATTTCTCTGTACTCTTTCTCCAATTGCTTGTCATTGGTATATAGAAAGGCTACTGATATTTGTAGATCAATTTTATAACCTGCCACTATACTCAAAGTGTTGATCAGTTTAGGAGTTTTCTGGTGGAACTTTTAGGATCTCTTAGGTACAGTATCATATCGTCTGCAAAAAGGGATAGTTTGACATCTTCTTTTCCAATTAGTGCTCCTTTAATTTCTTTCTTTTGTCTTATTGCTCTAGCAAGACTTTCAAGGGCTGTATTGAAAAGGAGTGGGGATAGTGGGCAGCCTTGTCTGGTTCCTGATTTCAATGGGAATGCTTCCAGTTTTTCTCCATTTAGAATGATGTTGGCTGTGGGTTTGTTGTATACGGCTTTAATTACGTTGAGGGATGTTGCCTCCATTCTAATTCCCTTTAGAACTTTTATCATGAAAGCATGTTGAATTTTGTCAAAAGCCTTTTATGCATCTATTGAGATGACATGTGGTTTTAGTCTTTGAGTCCTTTTATATAATTAATGATGTTTATTGACTTGCATATATTGAACCATTCCTACATCTCTGGAATAAAGCCTAGTTGATCATGGTGAATGAAAGGATATGGGAATGGAAATATTTTCCAAAATAGAAACAACAAGATAGCCCAAGCAAGTGATGAGGGTCCCTGTAGGTTTGCTATGATATATAAAGGATGAGACAAAAATAATATACATATAATCTTAAAATTTCTAAGGTTATAGTTTTCTCAACTTGTTTAAGGGGCCAAATATATGTCTAGTCAAGGTTTGTCTGACAATGTTTGGTTTTTGCCTAAGCTTTATCTACATAGCACATGGTAATTAAAAGTACCAGACTGGGGGCCGGAGAGATGGCTCAGTGGTTAAGAACACTGGTTGTTCTTGAAGAAGACCCTGGTTCGAATCCCAGAACCCACGTGGCAGCTAACAACTGTTGTAACTGTAGTTCCAGGGGATCTGACAGCCTCTTGTGTCCTCCAAAGGCATTGCACAACATGGGTGTGGTCACCGCGAGCAGCGGCCACTCCTCCATTCTCATGGGTGCTGCTCCTTTGTTCTCACGGGCGTCGAGGCTGCTCCTCCACTTGCCCTAGGCTGAGGCTGCTCCTCTGACTGCCCAGTGCTGAGGCCACTCTTCTGCCTGCCCTGGGCTGAGGCCGCTCTTCTGCCTGCCAGGTGCCGTCTTCTGTCATCGCTGCTTGTGCCCAGTCCCAGACCCCAGGGCTGGTGAGGAGACTGTGTCAGCAGAGCCGCATTCAGACACAAACGAGGTTCAGTGACACAGGTCTGCTTTATTGCAGGGAGGCACAAGCTTATATAAGGTTAGTGGTCCAATCACAGCACAGCAGGTAGGATACCTTATTAGCATAACAGGTTTAGTGTCCTATCACAGTACAGCAAGTAGGATACCTTAGTAGCATAACAGACTTAGCGTCCTACCACAGAATAGTGGGTAGGATGCCTCATTAGCATAATGGGTTTCAGATTACAGAGCCTGGATTCCTGGAAACCACGTGACCCTGACTGTTGCAATGTCTAAGTGTTGCAATTTGGAATTCCAAGGGTGGTGATCAGGGAATGGTGAGCTCTAGGCATCAGTCTCATGATCTGCCAATGGGAGCAAATGTCACAAGGCGTTTCTTGTGGCTCTAGCATTTGGGCCATTGCCTCGGGCCTGCTGTATGGCTGTCAATAAGACTTTCATCCTAAGAGCAAGCCTGTCTCCCACACATGGGTATACTTACCTACATGCAGGCAATACATGCATACACATAAAAATGAAAATAATAAATAAAACATTAAAAACAAAGTAAAAGTACCAGACTGGTGGAACTAACCTTCTTGGATGTTTAACAGCCATACTTTGAGGCCTATACTAATCTGGTCAGAGGGACTTAAAGGACAGGTTTTGCTCCTTGCACTCCAAGGGCGACTAAGTTCAAGGAGACTATGGAACATTTCTCAAAATGTCCTGTAACTGCGGCGAGTCACATTTCCTCCTGTTCAGGGAGGCCATGGAGACCCCAATAGATGGACTTGAACTAGTGCCCAGTCTACAAAGAGGAGGGTCAACTCAGAGGAAACATTTCTTCCATGCTTCCAAGTGAGGCCAGCCATGGTCAAACAGGACCTTTGACTTATCTTCACATGGATGGAGCTCATAAAATAAATTAGCCAGGGGCTCCTCCCAAGTCCATTTGACCCCTAAGGAATAGATCCTCCAACGACCTGAAGAGTAAAAATAATTTACTTTGTTTGGGCCAACTGTATTGTCTTAAACACCCCAAAGGAAAGTATAACCAAAGATTAAAGTGATCAGTATATTTCTTTAGGAGTTCAAGAGATTACACTTCCCAGACATTAGGCTTAGGTCCATATAAAATGTTATTTACACAATTATTTATCATTGATGGTTTTGTTTCTAAGCAGAAAGTGCTGTTCAGATGTAAGACTTCAAATCTTGATCTGCAATACTGTAATGCTCACCTATAGCTAAGGGAGACAACCTGCTGTTCTAAAATGAGGGCTGAATTTGTTTTCTCCTCCTATCTAGAAGACTTTGAGAGGGAACTGACACTGATTCTAACCACTCCAATAGCTATCAAAATGATTGAAAACAAATCCTGAGTCTATCATGCTCGATTCCAGACTTGGCAGACAAAAGAAAAATGGAGAGGAACCCAATAGAAGGACGCTTTTTGAAGCACTCTTCAAGAAATCACAATGGACTCCGATATGAACATTTGAAATTTGCTCTGTTCTGAGTTTTTTTCTAGTTCCCTGTCTAGAACTCATAATGCTAACTACTCTTGCCTTTACTTCTCCTTCACATCTGCTATTCACCAGTGAAGGACCTTCTTTTCTCCCTAAAGATAAGAGTTATGCAATTTGGGAGTCTTTTAGATATACCCACTGAAAGGGTACTCCAAATGCCTCACTCTGCATCTCTGTTCAGCATGGAAGAAGCCAGAGAAGTCTGTTCCCTATCAATAATTTGGGTAATCTCTTCAGAAGATGGAGTGATAAGAATAGGAGGTAGGAATTTGCTAGGCAATTAGAGTAAAAAGACTCCAAAGAAAAGTAACCAGTTTCTTGGCTAAAAGTCAAAATGTCCTTGGGCCTTTTGGCAACATACTCTGTTCCAAGGCCAAAAATGTCAGAACTATTTGGGAGCTCTTATCCAATCCCTAAAAGATTTTAGGGTTACCTCTTCAGAGGGGGGAATATTAGAATAGCAAAAAGCCCCAAGCAAAAACAACAAAAGAAAGAAAGAAAGAAGGAAAAAGAAAAGTACACGAAGTTGTAAGGAAAAAGTCATGGGGAGATATGAGAGGTGTTGGAGGGGAGGGAATGAGCCTGGATTTGATCAAAACACTTTATATGCATGTATGAAGTCCTCAAAAGTTTTAAAAAATAATGACAACCAATACACATCTTTCAATAATAATTTTAAATATCAATGGAATGAATTCCCCAGTCAAAAGACATAGGCCAATTGAATGGATTAAGAAACAAAATCCCTCCTTTTGTTGTCTGCAAGAAACCCATCTCACTTTCAAGGACTGGCACTACTTTAAGGTGAAAAGATAGAAAAAATATTCCAAGCAAATTGCACTAAGAAACAAATAGGGACTGCAATTCTAATATCTGACAAAATAGAATTCAAACTAAAAATAGAAGAGATAAATAGGTTCACTTCATTCTGATCAAAGGAACAATTAACCATGAAGATATTACAATCATGGACATATATGCACCAAACTCTGGTGCATGCAAATTCATAAAAAGAACACTGTAGGACTTTAAGACACAGATTAACCCCAATCAGAAGTAGTAATAGGGGACTTGAGTACCCCAGTGTTTCCAGTAGACAGGCCAACCAGACAAAGAATAAGCAAAGAAACATCTGAATTAAATGATACCATACTTCAGATGGACCTGACAGACATCTACCGAATATTCCACTCAAGCACAAAAGAATACACTTTCTATTCAACATCCCATGGAACTTATCAAAAACTTCATCACATTATGGGGCATAAAACAAACCAACAAATACAAAGAAATTGAGATAATTCCATGCATTCTTTCAGACTACAACACAATAAAGCTTAAAATCAATATTGGAAGAAGCCCTAGTAACTACATGAACTCATGGAGATTGAACAACAAACATCTGAATGATGAGTGAGTCAAAGGAGAAATTAAGAAAGAAAGAAAAGTATTCATGGACTTAAACAAGAAGGAAATACACCACAAAACAAACAAACAAACAACAACAACAACAACAAAAAAACCAAAACAAAAAAACCTCTGCAATGCTTTAAAAGCAGCCCTAAGTGGGAAGTTTATAGCTCTAAGTGCTTACATTAAAAAATCAGAAAAAGCACAAATAAATGACTTAACATCTTAACTCAAGACTCTGGAAAAGCAAGAGCAAATGAAACACAAATCCAGCAGATGAGAAGAAATAAAAAAAAAATCAGAGCAGAAATTAATGAGATAGATAGAAATAAAGAAAACAATACAAAGAATCAACGACTCTAAGAGCTGGTTCTTTGAAAAGCTAAACAAGATAGATAGGCCCTCATCCCAGTTAACCAAAAGAAAGAAAGAGCAAATCCAAATCAACAAAATTATAGATGAAAGGGGAAACATCACAACAGACATCCAAAAGATCCAGAACATTATAAGGGAATACTGTACAAAGCTATGCTCTATTAAATGTGAAAACCTAAAAGAAATGGAGGGATATCTAAAATCATGGGAACCACTAAAGCTAAACCAAGAAGGGAGCAACAGTTTGAACAGACCTATAACATATAAGGAAATTCAAACAATAATACAAAATGAGCATAGATGCAAAAATTTTCAACAAAATACTTGCAAACTGCATACAGACACACATCAAAAATATTATTCACCATGATCAAGTAGGCTTTATTCCAGAGATACAGGGATGGTTCAAAATACACAAGTCAACAAATGTCATAAATCATATAAATTAACTCAAAGACAAAAATCACATGGTCATCTAAATAGATGCAGAAAAGGCATTTGACAAAATTCAGCATACATACATGATAAAAGTCCTAAAGAGAATTTACTGTAGGGAACATACCTCAACATAATTAAAGCTATATACAACAAAACCACAGCCAATGTCATTCTAAATGAAAAAAACAAAACAAAACAAAACAAAACTGGAAGCATTCCCATTAACAGGAGCCAGACAAAGATTTCCACTATTTCCACTGCTTTTCAATATAGTGCTTGAAACTCTTGCTAGGGCAATAAGATCAAGAGAAGGAAATGAAAGGAATACAAATAGGAAAAGAAGGTCAAATTATCCCTTTTTGGAGACGATATGGTACTATACCTAAAAGATTCCAAAAATTCCACCAGAAAACTCCTAGAACTGATCAACACTTTCAGTATAGTGGCAGATTACAAAATAAATTAAAAAATCAGTAGCCTTTCTATATACTAATAACAAACAATTGGAGAAAGAGTACATGGAAGCCCTCCCATTCACAATAGCCTCAAAAAAAAAAAAAAAAAAAAACCCTCCAAATAAACCTGACAAAAAATCAAAGATCTATACAATGAAAAATTTAAATCTTTAAAGAAAGAGATTGAAGAATGCATTGGAAGATGGAAGGACCTCCTATGCTCATGGATTGAAAGAATTAAGATTGTGAAACTGAATATCCTACCAAAGTAATATATAGATTCATTGCAATCCCAATCAAAATCCCCGTGACATAATTCATAGAATTAGAATAACCATCCTTAAATTCATATGAAAGCACAGAGACCCTGGATAGCCAAAGCAACCCAGAGCACAAAGAGCAAAGCTGGAGGATTTACTATAGCAGATCTCAAAGTATACTACAGAGCTATAGTTACAAAAACAGCATGGTACTGGTGCAAAAATATACACATAGATCAATGGAACATCATTGAAGACCCAAACCCGAGGGCACACAATTTCAGTTACCTGGGATTTGACAAAGGTGCCAAGAACACACAATGGGAGACAGCATCTTCACCAAATGGTGTTTGTAAAACTGGATTCTACCTGTAGAAGAATGAAACTAGATCATTATCTTTCACCTTGCACAAAAGTTTACTCCAAATAGATCAAAGACCTCAATGTGAAACTGGAAAGTCTGAAACTGTTAGAAGAAAATATTGACAGTAACCTTCAAGACATAGTTGTAGGAAAGGACTTTCTAAATCAGACATCAATTGCTCAGGAATTAAGTTCAACAATCAACAAGTGGGACCTCATTAAACTAGAAAGCTTCTGTACAGCAAAAGAAATAGTTGAGAAAATGAAGAGAAAATCCACAGAGTGGGAAAAAATATTCACCAGTGACACATCTGATAGAGGTTTAACATCCACAATATATAAAGAACTCAAAAAACAAAGAATCAAGAAAAAAAATTACCCAATTAAAAAATGGGCTAAAGATCTAAACTGAGAGTTCTCTAAAGAAGAAATAAAGATGGCTAAGAAACATCTTATAAAGTGTTCAACATCATTAGTCATTATGGAAATGCAAATTAAAACCACCCTAAGATTTAACTACCCAGTCAGACTGGCTAAGATCAAGAGAACAAATGATATCAAATGTGAGGATGTGGAGAAAGGTGCACACTCATTCACTGCTGGTGGGACTGCAAACTCATGTAATCTCTATGGAAAGCAGTGTGGAGAACGCTTAAAAAACTACAAATGACTCAGTTATACCACTCCTTGGCATATACCCAAATGTCTTATCCTATTGCAGACATATTTGTACAGCCATGTGTGTTGCTGCTCTTTTCACAATAGCTAAGTGATGGAAGCAACCTAAGTGCCCCTCAATTGACAAGTGGTTAATGAAAATGTGATGCATTTACACAATGGAGTTCTACTTAGTAGTAAAGAAATTTGAAGTAATGAAATTTGCAGGTAATTAGATGGATCTAGAAGCTGTTATACTAAGATAAGTAACAGACTCAGGAAAACAAATGATATATGCTCTCCCTTATATTTGGAACCTAGCACCAAATCCTTATAAGTGAGTACATATCCTGATATAACTGTAGGAACCAGGAAAATGGAAGGGAACCAGGGAGGTAAAGGGAAAGAAGGAAACTGAGAGAGAGAAGAATAGTTGGAAATGTGTTACTAAGGGACAGATGTGTAAAAAGGGGGTAGGTAAATGGGAGAGGGAGAGGGAAGACTATACAAGGAACTATGGGAAGAAAGGGGAAGAAAGAGCTCAAGAGAGGTGGGACCATAGTAGACAGAAATTATCAAGGGAGAAATGAGGAAAATGGGAACACTTTAAATTGGGGGGAGGGGAGGATACGACAGGGAGAAAAAGAGAAGAGATAAATAGTGCCTAGTCAGTACAAAAAATTCAGAGGGAATGGTATTAGTTCAAAAACCTACTGAAAAATTACACATTCAATATCTCTGCATGAGTCCGTGAGTACAGCTGAAGGCTATATAACAAGAAACAATGCCAGACAGGAGAAACATTCCTTTGAGCAGTTGGCCAGGGTAGTCCAAGAGACTTTCAAAATCACACAAGCTATTGCCATAGCCCTTGATTACCTCCCAGAACTTGATGTTAAGACCCTATTGCTGAAGACAGGACATACTTTGGACACAGAATTTGGAGCAATGGAGCTGGAACTGATCTGGAAGCCACCTCCCCTGAAGGCTAGCTCTCATAACTTTGGAGAGCACCATGAAAGCTGCTAAGGGAGAACATGAATCAATTATCCGACACCAGCTTCAGGCCTGAAAACCACATTAATGACCAGCACAGCAAATGATATTGGTGCAGTAGTGGCACTTTTATCTTGGGGGTAATCAACAGCTACCTAACTGGACGACGTCTAATCCATCTGCATAAAACATTCACATTTTATACTTGCATATAAAATTTGTGTTGTTTTTTTCATCAAAACAGTAGTGAAAACTAAGACTATCATTCCGGAAAGACAGTATATTCTAAATTTATTGTCATTGACAGGGTAAGTCAGAGTACTCAATGATATCACAGAGGACACTGAGTTAAAGACAAATGTAGAGAATTATGAAAAGTTATTTTTCACGGGAATAGAGACAAGTTCTTAGACACAGAGTGTATGACAGGAAATTGTTTTTAAAGAATATCCTTAAGGAAGGCTACTGAAATGTGGCTTTTGGATTAACTCACACAATTTACCAACTTTATTTTAGTTTTCCATGAGACCTTCCAAAAGCCACCAAAAGAAAACAAGTCCCACCTGTTGAATGCTGCCAGCACTAAGGGAAGATGAAGTCTAGTCTTTGTCTAGGTGAATGCTACAGAAAGGAGGTCTTTTCTCTAATGATGGATAAGGTGGGCCATGGACCTGCTCCATGGAAACTGCTTTTCATCATTTAAAGAGGTTGAGGAAGTATGAATGCACTTACTAAATGCAGCAATCCCATTATTTATTCTCAGCCTACACTTTTCATATCACACTCCTTCTCTGTTCTCGTTCAATGAAACTGTTCCAGATTTGCATTAGTTAATTTTCCTCAAGGATGTAACATCAGGAGTGAGGGATTGCTTTTCAATGGCTTATATTCCCCTAAGAATAGCCACAGGCATGGGGCCCAATCATTCTTAGTTTTTTGTTTTTATAAGGAAACAAAAGTCGACAGATTAAGATGACCATATGATTCATTTTTCAAACCAAGAGTTTTCTGAGAGTGAAAATAAGAGCCATTAATAATTATGCTAGAAAAAGAGAGCAAAATAATTTACCAGGCCCTCCACTTATAATAAAAATAAAAACGTATACCTAGCCAGTTTCAACTGATTTATTGCACAGTTCAAACTAAAACATACTTAATATCTAACACACACATGGTTATGTAATTTTTGTTTTAATTCCTCTTTAAGCAGAAAATATAATAATCTATTGAAAAAATGTCCTATGCCATTTGATACATGGTTTCTTTTTCTCCTGACCCTCCTGAGGTAAGATAATCACAAATGAGACTTGAATAAATGTTATATAAAATAATGAACAATGAAGATTCTCACAGAAAACAGATTAAAGAGCCTGCTGGATAAATACTGCTAAAGCTCAGGGAAAAATATAGACAGCAAAATTTGTAAGAAAAATTATGTGGAAAAGTAGCTATGAGATATATTAATTGGCTTGATTGAATTGTTCCAGAACATACAACTATAACAAAATGACACTGTACTTTATAAATATGTAATTATTATTTATCAATTGCCAGTTAAGGGATGTTGGGGAGAGTCACTTTTCTTTGGGACTGTGTGGCCACTGGTAGGTTGCCCATGCTCCAGTGAATGGGTCTGTGCTGTGTACATATGGACAGCATTGATTGAACTCAGTTGGGAAGGAGGATGCTTTGGAGATGTGGGGAGACTTTGATGGGGCAGTTGTGGTAGATATGATAAACATGCATTGTATCCATGTATGAAAATTTTGAGGACTAAATAAAAGTATTATTTAAAACACACATTTATAACACATACATTTATAACACATAAAAGCATAGCAATTTCTCAAAAAAAGAAGAGGGGGAAAAAAGGTAAACCTTAAAATATTCCTGGCTATTATTCTATTCCTACTTGCCTTACTGAATCCAGTTTAGGTCCATGTGCTCTGAGAAAGGCAGGCTGGGTCACCTCTCAGGTGTCTCTTCCCCTGCAGGGTAGTTCAGCCTTCACAACGCAGCCCGGATTCCATTTCCTTGAGGATATAATTTTGAATATCCTCAGCTGCCCAATCCCAGGGTTGGGTACCTGTCTCTATTCTGGTTCCAATCCCTTTCAGTTGTGTGTGTGTCTGACTCCCTTCTGAGAGCGTTCTATCTTCTGTTTCTCTTATGCCTTTATTACAGGGTTCAGAACAGGTCACTCAACACTGGGCTATAATTTGGTTATTTCTAATAAGGTGGGTCATGCAACAATTTCTATAATTTGATTGGATTCAGTCACATAAAGTTTAGGACACATTTTGGTTTTTTTCTTGGAGTTAATTATGATGTTCAACACATCTCAGATATGTAAAATGATAAGGTATTTGCTAGAATTGATGCAAGAAATAAAGTCACAATGAGATTCTTCACTGAAGGGAAAGATATGTTTAAGCACTCTGGAGACCTTCATTTTTTAAAAGTTAAATCAGCGCTTTGATTCCTCTCTCTCTCTCTCTCTCTCTCTCTCACACACACACACACACACACACACACATATGTGTGTGTATATGTGTATTTCATTACAATAGTCTAAAAGAAATTTTCAATATTCTTTTGCACATCATAAAAAGATTTATATTTCAGTTTTTATACTTGTTCAGTTTTCTTTCACTTATTCATTCGGAAAAGATGAATGTCTGTGCTTCACTGAAATAAACGCTAAATCTGCCCTAAAGTTCCATATATTAGTTTGGATTTGTGAACTGGTCCCGCTTTCAAAAAAAAAACCCGCCGTTTTTACTAAATATTTTACAAGGATAACTGACTAAGTGATTAGAATTTCTATGTGTTGTGGAGAATTGGAATGCTACCAATTGGGAGTCAAACTATCTTGGGCTGTCTTTAGTTTACTTTATAGCCACTTATTGACCACCTCTGTATGTAGTATCTGTGGGAATGACTTTCCTGGGAATGCCTCTTGTCTTACCTAACCTTGTAACCAAAGTTAGCCTTATGTTTTAAGATAATTTGAGTCTCTCTATTCAATTTGCCTTCTTATTGTGTAATTAGCTTATTTAAGTTTAGCTGGCCTTCAGGCAATCAAGGTAAATCATCTTTTTAGGATGTCAGCTCTTTTTGAAAACAACCAACTTTTATAAACTAAGCTAACACATAGCTTTAATCTTAAACTATGTTCTCTATTTCTCCTTCATGACTCTTCCTTGCCACTGGCCCAGAATTGTGTGTGTGTGTGTGTGTGTGTGTGTGTGTGTGTGTGCGCGCATGTGTTGAAAGTATCATCACTGAAAGCAGAAACCTTTGAAGCCTGTTAAAAGCAAGAAATTAGTGACAGTATATGTGGGCTAAAGTTGATGACATCTGTTCGTAGTTTAGTTTTGTGTGCTGTTCCAGATCAGTACAGGTCAGGTAAGCCAGACTGCTTCCTGACAAGACAAAGTTCCTCATTCCTTTCCCATATTATGCTGGATGTGCTGCTGTTGGGTGACACTATTCCTGGGAAGAAATGAACAAACCTCATCTCAGATAGGGAAACATCAGACTAAAGTAAAGATACTACCAGAATCCAACTTGGTGAGCAAATGGGGTTGCTTTCAGGAGTAGGGGTGAGGGGTTACTTATAGGAGCAGAAATGACTCAAAGACAGCTGCATCACAAAAGCCCGCCCCAGCATGGGTGCTAGTTAGGTCACTGAATGGGTCAATCAACAATGAACTACAGTTTGGTTATTTCTAATAAATAAGGTCATGCAACAATTTCTATAACTTGATTCGATTCGATTCAATCACATAAGCATTCTGGAGTGCTCATTTCATAAAAGTAGGAAACCAAACCATGACTGAGCTGCACACAGGCGGCTCAACAAGTTGGAGAGTGTCCTTTCCAGGCAGCTCAGTAGGTCTGCACCTCTTCCAGGTAGCTCTGCTGGTCTGAGCTGCTTCTAGGCAGGTTTGCCTATCTCTGCTTCTGGCCTTCTCTGAAGTGTCTCTCAGCCGCCTGTCCTTAGGGCTTATATATGCTTGGGGAAGGGAGGCCTATTGAACCTGGTCAATTTCAGGGACTTCTTGAAGCTACTAAGATGTTTACTGAGCTTAAGGAGATTCCCTGAAGGATGGAATGTTTCATCCTCCTTCAAAGCATCCTATGGTTTATCTCCCTTTAGGCCATCTTATTGTTTACCTCTCTTTAGGCATCTTGTTTAACTCCCTTTAAAACATCTTGTTTACCTCTTTTTAGACATCGTGTTGTTCAACTCCCTTTAGAACATTCTGTCCTTTATCCAACTTCCTTCTAAGATGGAAAGCGAAATTGCTGCACAACAATCATTTAAATAGAGTATATCCTTTATTCAAGGGCCAGTTTGAAGAGAAATCAGAAGGAACACTTTTGAGAACAGATCAGGCTCATTTTTGATTAAAATGACTCCAAGAGTTAGACTTTCATGGTTCAGACATTGCCTCATGGGCATCTGTCACAATCCTTGTGACTATTAAGTAAATTTTTTCAGAATGTACCAATAAGACCCTTAGCTTCCACCAATGTAATGGCTAAAAATGTCATCAGATAGTAACACCTACCTGATGTTCCCACCAATGTGTTTCAAAAGTGACTCAGTTTATGGCATTTTTGTTCTATTATTACACAGACTTCATGACACTGTTAGCACATTTTGGAATATGGTATTTGAATCTATATTCCTGGGCCATGATGATTCATATTTGTTTCTAGGATAAACTCTTTTTCCCTTTGAGTTGAAAATTGTTTTCTATTTTTCAGATTAAACAATATTTCTCTTCTTTAGTAAGAGTTAGCATTATATTTTTATATTTTAAAGTCCTTTTTATTCTAACCAGAGTAACTTTTGTGATCAAAATCACTTAGAGATATGCATATACATCAGAACTTATATTCTCTCTCTCTCTCTTTCTCTCTGACAAGCCAAAAATTTTTATTGTAGAATTTTAAAAGTTAGTAAATAATAGCACAAAGACATCAAACATAGAAAAAATACAATTAAAATTATTTTGGATCTCATGTTCTAGAGAAAAATCATGATATGATATCATTAGGTAGCCCTGGCTGATCTGGAGCTCACTATGTGGACCAGGTTGGTCCTGAACTTACAGAGATCTGCCTACCTCTGCCTCCTGAGTACTGAGATTAAAAGTGTGCAGAAATCCACGTGAGAAAAAAAATATTATTTTCCTAGTCAAAATTGAAATCCTATTATACAAGTTTTCTGTAATGTTTCCTCTTATTCTACAAATGGATCAGAAATGTCCCAATTCTTCTATGACAATAATATTCATTTAGGTTATTTTAATTGTATACTATAATATTTATATCATAATTAAATATTAATTGGTCATTGGAAATCTGTCTTCTTCTTTGCTACAGATTGGTGAAATATCTATTACCTTTTCTAATTTTTCTTCTGTCTATATTTCTAAGATATTATGATAGTATTAAAGATTATGCATTTAAAAAATTATTTTTATTTATGTGTCTCTGTGTGATATGTGTACATGAGTGCAGTGCCTACAGAGGCCAGAAGAGGTCATCAGATCCTCTGACGCTTCAGTTACAAGCAGTTGTGACCCATCATGTGAATGCTGGGAACTGAACTATGGTCCTCTGTAAAAGCAGTTCATGTTCCTAAGTACTGAACCATCTCTCTGACCCTGACTATACATTTTTTTTTAGGAACTATGATATATATTACAAGTTTCACTTAAAAAAAAAGCTCACAACATAGTCTTCAACCAAGTAGTTATGACAGAGAAACCCCCTCACTACCCATATTAAGTTCATTTTGCCAGTTTCTAATATTTCTTGTCAGTTTAAAATTTCTATGTGTAAATATAATTTTCATTGATCATTAAAAACTTTGCATACTTTTTACCTATACAGCTTATATTTTATTTATATTTTGCCTAATTATACATTACTATATTAATATGATTGCTTGTATTGGTCCCCAGAACCCATGTAAAGGCAGAAGGAGAGAATCATTCCACAAAGTTGTCCTCTGACCTCCACATATGCACTGTGGCACACATGTCCCTCTCAATCATTCACACAAATGCACACACACACACACACACACACACACAAATAATAAAGAAAAGATGTGGGAGAGGGGAGAGAACTAGATAGGGAGCCAGTCTGGAAGCTGGAAGACATGGACAATAGGGAACAGGGGAACTTGTCTGGTGTTTTTTACAGAATCAGTTACAAAAAGCAGTCCTGGCTGGGTGTCATGAGTGATGGAGAAGGGAACATTAAGAGTGTCAGGCACTTTTGATCTTGTTTAGAAGACTGGATATACTTGGGTCAGGGGAAGAGGCAATGTTTGAAGTAGAAATGCAGTTTAAAAAAAATAAAGTTCAACAAAGTAAGTGGTACTGTAATCACTTAGATGGTTTTGGCTGGTTTTTTTTTTTTTCAATTGGATGCTTCTTCCATAAATGCAGACAATACACTGTTCACCTCAAAGAGAACAAGAGATCATTTATTCTGGAGTCAAATATGAGTGACCATGGCCCAGGAACACAGATGCAGATGATCTCAATACATTTTTTCTACATAGTAATAGCTCCAAAATGTTTTTATAATAACAGAACAAAGAAAGTCATAAACAGGGCACTTAAAATACACATCATGGAAACATCAGGTAGGTGGGTTACAGCAAAGTGGGTAAACCTCTTTTAGAGGCTTCAGGTATTATCTGATGACATTCTTAGATTTTGGGATGGTGGAAGTCAGGGGTCTTGTCTTTACATTCCAAAAGGATTTGTTTAATATGCACAAGGATGTAAGGTCATACACAGAGGTGGGCAGTGTGTATTTAGGGCATCAGTAATAGTCCAAACTAACTTGGTTCTGGACAGTTATTAACCACCATGTAGGTGCTAAGATTTAAACCTGGACCTCTGCAAGTGGAGCCAGTGCTCTTAAGTGCTGAACTATCTCTCTAGCCCTAGTCATCAACATTTTAATCAGTGACTCATTCTTGTAGAATGTTTAATATAGGTGTGACTCCCCTCCTCAGAACTTCAATTCACATTTCCTGTTGGACCTCAATTTCCAATATATAATTTAAACTCAGTTTGATACATAATCTTCTTCCTTTTTAAAAATTTTAGACTCCTGAATGAATGCATTTGGTTGGAGAGAGAAATAAATATTTGAGAAGAGTAAACAGTTGAAAAATTAAAATATGAATAATTTACAAGCTGACTGTCAGGTATTTGTTGATTGCTAAATTATGTGTTCATTGAATCCTCATTATATTTAAATATCTGCTTCAGTGTTGCTAAGGGAAACACATTCCTCCCTGACTTTTGTGTATAGACTATATTTTTGTTTACATTGTTTCCAGTTTATTTTTATTTTTGAAAGACTAATAACTACTATGTTTCATAAACATATATGTTAATTTTTAATAAAAATGCAGTGAAATGGGGCATGCAAGGAAGAAAAAATGATCCAAAGTACCAATTATGTTTGTAAATGTAATTTTAGATACCTCTGTGCTACTAGCTCAGTAGATGAATAGATAGGAAGTTGGAGAGATAGAGAAGGCGAAGGAGAGAACAAAAATGCAAAGGTCGTGATCATGAAGCCATGCTATGGAAATCTTTTAAAATCCTTCTTTAATAGAACAGAGATAAAATTTCAGTGAAATTAAAGGAAAACATAATCCCATGTCATAACTGCTTAAACTAAGTTTTATAATTGTGAGCTTAAAAAAATGAAATTACATTTATTTGTTTATGGGGGTTGGGCAGGAGCACATGATTAGAAGTTAGAGGACATCTTGTAAGGGTTAGTTCTCTCCTTACATCATGCAGATCCTGGGGATCAAGCTTAGGTCATCAGGCTTGGCAGCAAGGACCTTTACCCATTGAGCCATTTTGCTGGCCCCTTAAGTGACTTTAATGTTTCTTTCTTAAAGTGAATTTATGTCCTCAAATGCCCTTCTGTGTGGGTTCATCCACTGAAGCCTGCTCTACATACCCAGGATCACAGCCTTAAAGAAAAAAGACTCTTCCTCTCTCAGAAACTACCAGTTGCCAGTAGTTCCTCAGCTAAGGTTGGGGCTTCTTATCCACTTCCTACCTCTGTGTTGGGATTTTGTCTGGCTTGAGTCGGAGTATGTTTTGCCCATGCTGTTATAATCGCTGTGGGTTCATGTGAGTGACTGCCCAGCTGACTGAAAAATACTGTTTCCTTGTGGTCCTCCACCACCTCTGATTCTTATAATCTTCCTGCCCTCTCTTCTGCAGTGCTCCCTGAACATTCAGAGGCAGAGGTTTGATATAGGTATCCAATTCAGAGCTAAGTACTCAGCAGTTTCATATTCTCTGCACTTTGGTCAGCTGTGGGTCTCTGTGTTAATCACTGTCTGCTACATGAGGAAGTCTTTCTGGTTAGAGTTGAGAGATACATTAATCTATGGGGCATAACAAAAAGTCATTAGTACTGAGTTTAATATTATGTCCATTTAGTAGAATCATAATATTAGGCTCTCGCCTGTGGCCTGTGGCTTGTCTAGTCTCAGGTTTCTAGGCCTGATATTAATGTCAGGCATTGGCTTCATCTTGTGATGTGGACCCCAACTCCAGTCAGAAAATGATTGGTTACTCCCTTAACAAATGAACCACTGTTGCACCAGTGGGCATATCTTGCCAGGCCAGTTGTTATTGTAGCTAACAGAATTTACAGCTGGGTAAGGCTGATGATTACTTTTCACTTCTTGTAGCAAGCAGAGCACCTTTTAGCACTGTGAAAGCAAGCCAGTAGAAATGAAGCTTTGAAGTCAGCACTGGCTTGATTTTTCCTTGTTTGTTCTACAGCTCATGTATGCAGTGCCTTCAGCAATAGGGTCTTACTGTCAAGTTCTGGTGAGTAACCAAGAGCAGGAGCCAGCTGAATGGTGCTTAGTGTTCTATCTTGTGGTAATTCTGTGTTGATATGTGAATGGAGTGTTAGACGTGCTCCCCACACAGTGGTGGATATAAGAACTTCTGAGGCCAGGAGCAAACCGTCTGTGGAGTTAGTGGATTTTCACTGCAGAACTTCAGAAGTTTGTGGAAGACTGACATGTTTCCACAGGTGTTGCTTTTGTGGCAGAAGTTGGGGTCACAGTGAGAGTGAGAAGTGATCTCTAGGGGCCAAGGTGAGGATGTCACATCAATCTCAGGTGGAGGTCTGTAGTTGAGGCTAAGTTGGAGGTCACTAACTGGATTAGAGATTTCAGGACTCCTCATCATCTCTGCACTGTGTGGAAGTTGGGGTGGTTGGTGGAGGTGGGGAGAGATAGGTTCTCAGTGTTTCTGTCTGGCGCAGGGAATGTTTCTGGAGATGCCTGGGGTTGAGGTTAACAGAGAACCATCTACATGCCCCTAGTCATGTAATTGAACCTGCCTTGGGCTTTGGGGTGATGGCAGGTGGATGGGGGCAACCAACTTGGGTTTCTGATCCATGAGGGGCAATGGGAGAGTCCTTGGTGTGCAGCCAGCTGGGGAAAGGCAAATCCCAAAAGGAAGTTGGGGGTCAGAAAGAGGTGGGGGATCATTGATAAGTGGTGATGGGGAAGCTTTGGGATGATGGCAGTGGCTTACTTGGGTCTCTGGGCCATGTGGGGAGAGCAGAGTCCCTAGTGTAGTGAGCTGGGGTCGAGTGAATCCCAAAGGGAGGAAGGATGGTCAGGAAGAGGCAGGGATCTCTGGCAAGGGCCAATGGTGGTGCTTTGGGGTGGCAACAAGAGGCTGGGTGGCATACCAGGGTCTCTGGGCCACATGGGCTGACTGGAAAATCACTGGTACCAAATGAATGTAATGTTAACCAATTGTCCTTGCTCTATACCCATCTTTTCCTATTGTTTATATTTAATATATTTCTTTGCTAGGAGAATTTAACCCCTAATGGTTTTTAAATTTTTTATTTAAAATTAAAAAATTATTTGTTTATTATTATTGTGTATGAGGGGTGTCATATGACATGGTGCTTGTGTGGAGGTCAGAGCAAAACTTTCAAGTCAGTTTTTTCCTTCTACCATGTGGGTTCCAGGGGAGGAATTCGGGTCAGGAGGTTTGGCAGCAAGGTCCTCTATCTACTGAGCCATCCTGTCTGTATGCCTTCAGATTTTTGCACCAAAGTGTCTCATGCTTTAGCTTTTCTAAGTCATTTTAACTTAATTATTCCTTACACATTGATACTTGAAGGAATACTTATTCAGTGTCTCTGTTCCTCTGCACATCTGAAACTACTTGTCCTCTATATTCTGGCTTTGATAATATTGCTTTGGAAACCCAAGTTCAACTCTTGTTTTCATTCCTACTTGAATTCTGGCTTAATATTTCCTTTATAACTATTGCAGGTGTGGAGAAAGAATAAACATTCGATTTTTTTTTCTCAGTGAGATACAAGTTAAAATAAAATGATCGTGTAAGAGGTGGAGAAAAAGGGGGAGTGTTAACTGGAAGTGTAATCTGACCACTATGCAGGCAAGCTATGGTTGTACCTCCTTTCCATGCTTATCAAGGAGTCGAGGGGGCTGATGATACAGAGACAAGAAAGTTCAGTGCCTTGCCACAATAGGAGGATCATCCCACACCTACCATCCCCTCCAAGGCTCAGGGACTTTTGTGGAAGAGGTTGGCAGAAAGACTGTAAGAGCCGGAGGAAGGAGTGGTGTGTTAACTGGAAGTGTCCTCTGACCACTATGCCAGCAAGCTGTAGTCACACCTCCTTCCCATACTCATCAAAGAATCGGGGGGGAGTCAGTTATCCCTCCCACCCAATCAGTTGACCTTAGCTGCATGTGGGGCAGACATTAAGGATATAAAAGCTGAGAATGCCAGGAGGCACCTCTCTTGCCATTTTCTGTGGCTGTCGGAAAGTCACAAGATCTTTGAGTGTGGAATTTCCAGTGCAGCTGTAAATGGGGGGAGGCACCCACTGCTTTTTAAACCCCCACCCTATGCTCTGTTTACCTTTGCCCACCATCAGATTCCACAGTATCCTGCTCTCAGTTACCTGTAGCTTGTCCAGGCAGTGCTGAGAGAGAGGACTCACTTTCTCTGGTGATTTCCTGGTTTAGGTTCATGTTCTCATGTCACACTTCAATCTGAGCACACCCTGGGCTCCAGCCTTGCCCTTGCAAGACTTATCCAGCCTATTGTTGCCTTTCTGCAGCCCAGACCTTCTCACTCCTGATTTTTCAGGCTTCACTTATGAGAGTACTTCAAGGCTGCTAGAGTTGACTTTGGCCCACAGAAGCAGCATGGTGTGTCTCAGTGCTTACAAGGTTGCTTCTTTGTGGAACATTTCCCACCTTGGCTTATTTTGTTTTATTTATATATTTGTTTCCTCTTATATAAATAGGACCTATCATTTATTTTTATTATTTTTTCTTTGAGAATTTCACACATGTATACAATACATATTGATCACATCTACTGCCTTTACTCTCTTCCTCCAGGCCCCACAACAGGTTCTGTACCCAACTCCATGTCTTTTTTAAAAAAAAAATTATAACCCATTGAGTCCAATTAGTGCTGTCTGTATATTGTGTGGGGCCATATACTGGAGCTTGGACAATCCACCAGTTGTGATGCCCCTAAAGAAAAATGATTTTCCCTCCCTCTGACAGCCATCAAGTACAGCTTCTTACCCACTTCCCCATGTCTATGCTGGAATTTTGTCTGACTTGAGTTTACATGTACTTGTGCACGCTGTCACCATCACTGTGAGTTCATTTGAGTAAATGTTCGGCTTACTGAAATATTTTTGTTTCTGTGGTCATCCACCACCTCTGGCTCTTATACTCTCTCCACCCCCTCTTTTGCAATGAGCCTTGGGAGACAGAAGTTTTATGTAGGTGTCCAGTTCAGGGATAGTAACTCTGTAGTCTTATTCTCTGCATGTTGGCCGGTTGTGGATTTCTGTGTAAAATCACCATCTGTTGCATAAGGGAGCTTCTCTGGTGAGAGTTGAAACATACATTAATCTATAACAATAAGTCATTAGGAGTCACTTTAATAGTATATCTATCTAGCAGAATAATAGTATTGGGGTCTCTCTTATGGCCTGTTTGCTGTCTAGCAACACATTCCTAAGCCCAATATCAGTGTTAGGTATGGACTCTATCTTATAAAGCAAATCTTAAATCCGATTAGAAAGTGGTTGGTTACGCCAATAATATTCATGCCACTGTTGTACGAGAGGTCATATCTTAGCAGGCCAGTTGTTGACGCATGCAGGATTCACAGGTGCATAAAGTTGATGATTACTTTTCTCTTCTGGTAGCAGATATAGAAACTTACAGCACTAAGAACGCTAGCCAGTGGAGATGGATCTTTGAAGTCAGCACCAGCTTGATTTCTCCGTGTTTGTTCTATAGCTCAAGTATGTAGTATCTTTAGCAATAGGATTTTACCATCAAGTTATGGGGGGTAAACAAGAGCAGTGGCTATGGCCAATGTTGACTGAGGTTCTGTGGGACTCCTGGTCAACAGCTCCAAAAGAGTGAGTCCATTCTTGGCACTGGGCTTTTCATTTACTAGCTTATGATATCTGGTAGGGGTAATGCCCCCTGTTGTAAGGTAACTCCTTTTAATCTTTTTTATAGTGTATATGTATATATTTGAAGAAGCTTCTATAGTGGTATATTTCCATATGGCTTATCTAACACATACAGTGTTAGTTATCCATCCCCTTTCCCCTCCTCTGCCCTGCCTTCCCATTGCCTACACCAGATATTTTTATTGATTTTCATATTTCATACAATGCATTTTTATCATATTCAGTCCTCCTTCTTTCTGCCCCCTTCTCCTCACCCCTCAGCTTCATTTCCTGTATTATTATTTGTCTTTATAAGAAAGCCTATCAAGTCTAACTTGTGTTTTCAAAATGCTCTTGGGTATGAGTCTATCCCTTGGAGCCTGGTCAACCTCCAGGTAACACACCAGTTTGGAAAATGGATTCACCCTCTTTCAGCAGCTATGATTTGTGGTAGATCCTCAGTTTTTACTAGGGATTCTTACCCACCTCCATGAATCATGCTCATTTTTTGTCTGGTTTGGGTTTTCACAGGCCTTGTGCATGCTGTGCCAAGCAAGCACTGTGGATTTGTATGTGCAACTACCCTGTGGTGCCAGAAAACATAGTTTCATTGTGTTAATCTATCACCTCTGGCTCTTAAACACTATCTGCCTCCATTCCACAATGATCCTTAGCCTTTGGAGAAGAGGGTATGATATACGTGTCCAATTTAGGGGTGAGCACTCTTCAGTCTCTTATTCTCTTCACGTTGATCAGTTGTGAGTCTTTGAGTTAATCATTTGCTGCAACAAGCTTCTCTGGCAAGAGTTGAGAGATAAAGTAATCTATGGGTGTAACAATAAGTCATTAGGAGTCAGTTTAGTACTATGTGTATTTACAGAATAATAGTAGTGGTAGGTTCTCTCCTAGGTCTGTGACCTGTCTAGCCACAGATTCTTGGTACTGATAACAGTGTCAGATATGGGCTCCATCTTGTGAAGTGGACCTTAATTTCCATTAGAAGGTAGTTGGTTACTCCCATAACTTTCATGCCACTATTGCACTAGTGGACATATTTTGCCAAACTAGTTGTTATTGTAGCTCACAGGGTTCATAGCTGTGTAAAGCTGATGATTACTTTTTGCTTCCAGAAGTGTGCATAGTACCTTGTAGTACTATGAAAGATAGCCAGTGAGATGAAGCTTCATGGTTGCTTTCTCCTTGTTTGTTCTGTGGCTCATGTATATAGTATCTTCAGCAATAGGGTCTTACCATCAAGTTGGTGGGTAACCAAGTGCAATAGCCATAGCCAGTATTGTCTGAAGGTTTGGGGGACCTCCCTGGGCAACAACTCCCAAAGAGTGAGTCCTTTCATGGCATTGGCTTTTCATTTGCTAGCCTGTGGTATCTATAAGTGTTACTGAATCCCTGTTTTAGGGTAACTACTTTTAAATTCTTTTTATATTGTCTCTGTATACATTGACAGAAACTTCCACAGTAGATTGCCACCTGATTCTTTCAAAAGGCCTTTAATATTAGTTATCTGTCCTCCTACACTCCTCTTCCCCATTCCTTTAAACATGTCCTATCCTGTTGTGTCCCTTTCCCATTTATCACTGCATTCTATCTCCCCACTCATGACCTACTCCTGCACGGCCCCTTATTAATTTCCTGACCTCTACGGATTTTATAATTGAAACATGCCTATCTAAGGATTCAAAGGTAGCACACACTTTTGAGAGAGAACATGAGATATTTTTCTTCCAGATCTGGGTTACCTTATTTAGGATAATAGTTTTCAGCTTCATCCATTCACCTACAGATTTCACAATTTAGATTGTCTATACAGTTGAATAATATTCCATTGTGCACATATACCATAATATCATTATCCATTCATCAGTCAGTGGACAATTAGGTTGTTTCCATTTCCTGGGTATTGTGAATTGTGCGTGAATTAACATGGGTGAACAAATATTGTGGAAGAATATAGAGTCCTTTGGGTATATGCAAAAGAATGGTATAGATAGAGCATGTGGGTGATCTGTTTTTGGCTTTTGGGGGGATCCCCCCTACACTGATTTCTATAATGGTTGAACCAGCCTGTACTCCCTCCAGCAGTGAATAAGTGTTCCCCTTTCCCCACAGTCTCACCATCATTTGTTGTTTTTTCAAATCTTAGTCATTTTGATTAGGGTAAGATGAAATCTCAAAGTAGTCTTAATTTTCATTTTCCTGATGGTTAAAGATGCTGAACATTAAGAAATATTTTTAGCCATTTGTCTTTCATCATTTGAGGAGAACTCTCTGTTTAGTTGTCTGCCCCAATTTTTAATTGGGTTGTTTGTGGGGTTTTTCGATGTTCAGTTTTTTGAGTTCTTTGTATATTCCAGATACTAACCTCTTGCCAGATGTATAGCTGGTAAAGACTTTTTCTCATTAAGTAGGTTGTCTGTTCACTCAAATGTTGATGTCCTTTGCTGTACAGAAGCCTTTTAATTTCATGAGGTGTCATGTGTCAATTGTTGATCTTAATGCCTGCTCTTTCAGGGTCCTGTTCAGAAAATTCTTTCCTGTGCCTATAAGCTCAGTGTGTTCCCCACTTTCTCCTCTAACAGATTTGGGGTATCAGGTCTTATGTTCAGGTGCTTGATCCATTTTGGAGTTGAGGTTTGTTCAGGGTGAGAGATAGGGATCTAATTTCATTTGTGTACATGTAGCTCTCTAGTTTGACCAGCACCATTTGTTAAACATGCTGTCTTTTGTCCAATTTGTGATTTTCGACCCCTTTGTCAAAAATCACCTTACTGTAAGTATTGGACTTAAGTCTAGGTCCCCAATCCTATTCTGCTGATCAATATGCCTGTTTTTTTTTTTTTTTTTTTTTTTAAACAGGGCCTCCTTATTGGCCCAACTGTCCTGGAACTCACTATGTAGACGTAGACCAGACTGCCCTTGATCCCATAGAGATCCTGCCTGCTTCTGCCTCCCAAGTGCTGGAATTAACGGTATGTGCTACCACACCTGGGATTGTGTCTGATTTTATGCCAGTGCCATGCTGCTTTTGTTACTATAGCTCTGTAGTCTAATTTCAAATCAGGGCTTTTGGTGCCTCCAGTATTTCTTTTATTGTTCAGGATTGTTTTAGATTTCTTTTTTTGGTGTGTTTCCATATAAAATTTGGGATTGTTTTACAATTTCTGTGAAGAATTGTGCTTGAATTTTAACGGGGATTTTGTTGAATCTGTAGATTGTTTTTGATAGGATAGCCATGTTCACAATATTAATCCTACTAATTCATGAACGTAAGAGGTGTTTCCATCCCCTAGCTTCCTAAATTTCTTTCTCTAACATTTTATAGTTTTTATTCTGCAAACCCTTCACTTTCTTGATTAAATTTATTTCAAAATATTTTGTTTTTTCAGGCTATTGTGGATGGGATTATTTTCATGACTTTTTTCTCAGTATATTTATTGGTGGTGTATAGGAAGACAGCTGATTTTGTGTGTTAATTTTGTATCTCGCTACTTTTCTGAATATGTTTATCAGCTCAAGAAGTTTTCTGGTAAAACATTTAGGGTATTTTATGTATAGAATAATACAATCTGCAAGTAAGGATACTTAGCTGATGAGCCATCCAGCCTAATTTCTCCACTCTTGTAGAGTTCAGAACCTCCTGCCTAGGGAATGGTGCTACCCACGGTGCGCTGGGGCTTCACATATCAATTGCTTGCTTAAGCCAATCCCCTACAGATATGCTCACATGCCAACCCAATGTAGACAATCCTTGATTGAGACTCTCTTCCCAGGTGATTCTAGGTTATGTCAAGTTGACAATGAAAGCTAACCATTGTCCTGTAGCAAATGCTTCTCTCTCATTTTTTTCTCTTTCTGATAACTGTCAGCACCATGATTTACTTAATACTGAGGTGTGGTTGGGCTATGTGAAGTGTCATTTTTACCTTCTTGTCACATGAAGAACTGTGAAAACAAAACCAAACTGTAGAGAGACTCCATTTGAGACTAGAAGACAGGGGTGATGATTGCCCTACATTCTCTTTTACACAAGAAAGAGGCCTCTTAGAAGGAAGCCATCCATGATCTGAAGCAACCTGGAGATATGGAGTTGCATGCCAGGAGATTATGGCTTGCATACTCCTTGGCTGAAAATAGCTGTGGCTGTTTGCGTTTTTTGCATCCCTGTGTTTGCTGTTTTCAGGGCATGCTCCAGATTGGGTCTATTCCTATGGCCATACTAACAACAAAGAAGAATCTACCAAGTTTTCATTTTTCCCTTCTTCCTATAGTTCATCATGAGTTATGCCTTGGTGAGTTTTTTTTTTTCTTTCTTTCTTTTTTTAATGATGAACTTCAACAACAAGGTGAATCTACATTAGAAATCCTCTTGAGGAGGGTGGGTTTGGACCTCCATCTGTGTAATGGCTCTGATCTCAGCAGACTGCCAGAGAGTGCTGAGTTCTGGCCTTCCTCTAGCGTCCCTCTGGCAGAGGGCCTGAGAGCCCAGGAGACTTCCTGAGAGCCCCTGGATCCTGCCTCCATGTGGTGAGGCCTTTGAGAGGGAACTGACTAGTTCTAACCACTCGAACAGCTATCAAAATGCCTGAAAGCAAATCCTGAATCCATCACTCTAGAGTCCAGCCTTGGAAGACAAAAGAAAAATGAGGAGGAACCCAATAGAGGGATGATTGTGGAAGCCCTTGTCAAAAAATTCCAGTGGACTTTCATATGAACATTTGAAAATTTCTATGCTCTTTTTTTTCAGTTCCCTGACCAGAACTTATAATGCTAATTACTCTTGCCTTTACTTCTCCTTCACATCTCCTAGTCACAATTCAAGGACTTTCTTTTCCTCCTAGCGATGAGTTATACAATTTGGGAGTCTTTTATATAGACCTACTGAAGGGATACTCCATGAGTCCCTGTTCAGCATGGAAGAAGCCAGAGTGGTTTGCGTCCTGATTCCCTATTGGCAATTTGGATAACCTCTTCAGGGGATGGTGCGATAAGAAGAGGAGGAAAGAACTGGCTAGGCAGTTAGGGTAAAAAGACCCCAAAGAAAAGTAGCCAGTTTCTTGGCTAAAAGTCAAAATGTCCTTGGGCCTCTTAGCAACATATTCCCATACCAAAGGCCAAAAGTGTCGAAAGTATTTGGGAGCTTGTATTTATTCCCTAAAAGATTTTAGGGTTACCTCTTCAGAGGGGGGAATGTTAGAGTAGCCAAAAGCCTCATAAAAAAGAAATATTTGAATCTGTAAACTAAAGACTTTCCACAGGTTTTGGAAATTGGCACTTCCAGCCCATTTACTTCTACTGGTTCATAATTCAACCTTTGATATTGCACCACAGCCCGTTGAGACTGTTAATGTTTTAAATAGGTTTTTGCATTCTGTAGGCACTTCATGTCTATTAATTTATCTTGAAGCTGACTCATCTGGCAGGGCCAATCTATGCAATGATTTCTAAAAGTCACAAAATTGGTGAGGAACTATTGGTAGCCAATCACTGCTGGATGAGGGAGAGTTGATTTTCTGTAAGGGAGTGACCATAGATAGGTTGAACAGGCTCCAGTCGATGAGCTCACACTGAGGGATATCTGGGTGACTTGATAGGCCTTAATATATATGACAAAATACATGAAGTCCCATGGGTGGACTATGGGGTTACAGATAGGGAAGGTGCTAAATATAAGTGAGATGTATTGTATGGAATTTACAAAATTTCAATAAAAATATATTATAAAAAAAGAAATCCTCTTGAGTCTTTTCTCTTGCATGGAATGTTTTACAATCCAAGAGCAGAGAAGAGGTAAAAAACTCCCATCAGTCATTCGAGTTACTTGATGGCTAATTACTCTTTGACTCCATCTGCCTATTTTTCTCCTGTCTTGGCTCCTTAGCCAAGATGGAGAAACGGGCTCCATAGAAGGATTGTTGTGTTAATTCTAGGCCTGTGGACCAGCAGTACCTCAGTTAGTAGCTTACTGAGGTTGAGGTATTTGGGTCTCCACCTTACGGGGAGATGCCTTCCCTTCAGCATCTGTGTTAATCACCCATGTGAGGATTCCTTCCAGGTTTAAAGACATAAACCAGAATTCTCTTCTGAGACCCTTTGGAAGTATAAATATGGGAAGAGTTGACCTTTGGCTGCCACCGTGACCAGCCACAAATGACAGAATGAATCAGAGAAAGAGCCATACACATGCTGTATATTCCTGTCAGCATCACACAGTGTCTGTGTGCCACTCAGGGATCTTGGCAAATGAGCTCAGTGTTTTAAAGCTGGGGTGAGGGTATGTATCAGGGATGCTCTTGGGCTGAGGTTCAGGGAACCAGAGAGAGATAAAGCTTACGAAAGACAAATACTTCTCTGTCAAGTTCTGAACGTGATCTGATTTCGGAAGTATGATTAAAACTTGAGAACAAGGCCGAAAGTCAAGTTTCACTGAACTGACAGACACACATCCATCTGCAGTTTGGTTGTGGAGCTGCTTCTGCAAGCTCACTGGAGAGAGCAGTATTGTGAAGACATTTCCTCTGAATTGAAATATTCCATCAAGGGGGGGAAGTTCCTTAAGACTCAGGAAGTTCTGACGGGAGGCCCATTAGGATTTGGGACGTAAACAACATGGTAGTAGAAAACAATAGGATAGTCGCAGGAAGTCCTTGAAACTAACTGGATGCAGAAGGGCTCCCCCTCCCCAAGGTTATATAAGCAGTGAGGACTGCTGAGGAGGGGACACTGGCCTGGCCAGCTGCCTGTACATTATGCAGAGAGCTCCCTGGTTACAGCATTCATGAGTCATCATCATGCTGGGTGGGCTTTTGGTGATAAAGCTGCATTCCAGCTCTCCCTGCTGCTGTAAAGTAATACTCCTCCACCTACCCATAACCCTGTAAGTAACTCCAATAAACTCATTAACTCAACAAACTTCACCAAGTTGGCCTTATCATTACTTTAGTCAGTTCCCTATCTGGGGTGAGTAGATGTTTACTCACAACTCTCCAGGAATAGTTATACAAAAAGCAGTCTCTCTGGCTTCTCCCCTGGAACAAGATTGTCCTCCTTTCTCCCTAGGGCCTGCTAACCAAGCAGCACTCAGGAACACACATCTGACTTCTGTTTTGTGAATGTGGGTATTGGTGAGACAAAAATCTGCTGAAGGAGAGAGCAGTACATTTAAATCTCTTTAACAGGTTGGTTTCACTGTGCTTAGCAAGATCTGCATAGAACACTGTATCTCATTCACTCTTTATCACATTTCTTGGTTTCCATGTTTATTACACTGATGCCTAATACAGCTATTAAGGAAAAACTGGTGTGTAAGAGTCATTTTTGATGGAGTATCAAGGGGTCTCTTGGAACAAGGCCATGGTAAGAATGGCCCATGGCTATTCTAACTCCTCAGGCTTCCAATAGCAGGATTCAGGTGAGGTGGACCAGTACCCGTGTGAGTACGCTCCTAGGTGATCAGAACACTTATCAACAAAGACACAGCCCACCTTAGGGGAGCAAATGTCCTCAGGATGGAGCAGGTGTGTGAGGATGGTTTTATACCCATCCTGCTCCTCTCCCACAATGGCCATTTACATCCACAACCCATCAGGCATGCTTTTCCTAATACTTCTCTCAGCTGATGGAGCAGGTGAGCTCCACTTGTAGACCATTAAAAAAGGATCCCTAAGGAAGATAAACATTTCTTTATGAAGGTAGACTGAATTCACTTTCAAACACCTGTGACAGCATCCAGGGCTGTGCTAAAATTGGTCCTCTTTTATTAAGAAACTTTCAGGGTCTTGCTATATAGCACAGGCTGGCCTCAGACTTTCTAAAAAGTCCAGGTGGACTTCAAACTCATGATTCTCCTGCCTTGGCATCTTGCACGCTGAGATTACAGGAATGCACCACCATACCTAAATGTTTCTTCTTAAAAAAAAGACTCTATTTACAATTATCGAGAAAGAACCCATAGAGTTAGTTCTTTTGGATCTGTTTTAAGTTCGCATGAGAGTGAGGAGCAGGCAGACTCTGGCTCCTCCTGTCTGTACTGTTGTGTTCTCTGCAGAATGGAGATAGAGCTTCTCAGTATGGTAGCAAATTCCAACCCAGCATGTTTCACTAACACATTTCAGGAAGCCCAGATTTCATCTTTTTTTTTTTTTTTTTTGCAAGCCATGGGATAATCCACTCTTCCTAAAAACAGACAATCAGTTCAACCCACTCACCAGGGTCTGTCAAGATGGCAAAGACCCTGTTGGGGAGGTGATCCTTCTGAGTCTCACCTTGGATGGATTAGGGAGCTTAGTTGCACTGGCTCTGTGCAGCACTTGGAAGGTGGAGCATTAAGTGGGGGTCAGGCAGGACAAGGTGGGAGGTAGCATGAGCCCGTGAATGTGAGATCAGAAATGAAGCTGAAAGACTTATTACATCACTACTACATATTTGACTATTTAAAGATACAGCAAAGTATAATTGTTTATTCAGCTATAACCACTTGAGAGCCAAAGGCCCAAAGATGGAAAGGAAATTTTCACAGTGGATTGCAATTGCTCTGTGTGTGTGTGTGTGTGTGTGTGTGTGTGTGTGTGTGTGTACTGTATGGAGGACACAGCAACACCTTCACTCCTGTGTGTTGTTTTTTAAGACACAGCCTTTTTTGTGTGTGTGTGTGTGTGTGTGTGTGTGTGTGTGTGTGTGTACTGTATGGAGGCCACAGGTCAACCTTCAATCCTGGATGTTGGTTCTTCAGAAGCAGTCAACCTTGTTTTTTGGGACCTGAATCTTGCCAGTTAGGCTAGGCTGGCCAGCCACTAAGCTCAAGAAATAGTCTTTTCTCTGTCTCCCCAATACTCGGATTATAAGTGTGTTACCACACCCAGTTTTTCACTCGGGTACTCGTGATTTTTTGCACAGCAAGCACTTTACCCACTGAGCTATCTCCCCAGTCTTTTGATTATAAGCTTTCGTTTAAATGAGCCCTCACCTGTCCCTCTGAGCCTTTTGAGGTAGTGTCCCCTCTTGCTGCTTCTTTGTGTCTGCCTTCTTAGGACTCCGAACTTACTGTGTTCCCTGGGGTCCCTTTCAGGTGCTATGCTAGTCTGTATGTGTTTGAATCAAGAAGCCAATCAGGATGTTCAAGAGATGATCGTTGCTTCCTGGTCCTTGTTGGGCTGCTCACCTTTCAGTTACTTTGGTCATCATCTTTGGCTGTAGATTATACCCACATTATATGTCTGCATCCATTAATATACATGTGAGCCCAAGTGCACGTAAACATGCATGTGTGGGCATATATGTGCACACAGGCACTCAGGCATGCAGTTCCAGTCTTACTATTTGCTATTTCTCACATTTTAAAATTGTCTTGCAAGATACGATGGAGATAAGATATTTAGGGGCAGGAAACCTATCTGTCAAACGCAATTGTGAAAACTCCCAGAATATGTGACAAACAGCTATATGAGGTTTTCAGCATGTACTGACAAACAAATTGAAGAAGAAATCTTAAAAAAATAATGGGATGGACAGTTTTTACATGCAATTTTTAACCAATAGAAAACATTCCATTTTAAGCAAAGAGTGGGACATCAGCAAAAGCAAATATTGTGAAAAAATGAATGTGCCCAAAGATAGTCTACAAGTGACAATGGTAACAATCTATATGCAGACAGAACCATCACAAATGATTAGTTTAATGAATGCATGAAACAAAAATAAAAGAAATTGCAAAGTAAAGGTAGAAGTAGGAGGTACTATTTGAATATGATATAAATAACAAAATAAAGAAAAATCAACGATGGGATTTAATGGATTATATTAAATGGTTGTATACAGGGAAGAAATGACCAGAAGTACAGACAGAAATGAACACATCTGAAAACAGTAAAAACAACACCATAGAATTTTAGTTCTTTCTCTTCTTTCTTTCTTTCTTTCTTTCTTTCTTTCTTTCTTTCTTTCTTTCTTTCTTTCTTTCTCTCTTCTTTCTTTCTTTCTTTCTCTCTTTCTCTCTTTCTTTCTTTCTTTCTTTCTTTCAAGAATTAAGGGGGCTGAGAGATGGCTCGGCGGTTAAGAGCATTGGCTATTCTTGCAGTCATGGGTTTCAATGTCAGCATCCACATGGTGGCTAACACCCTTCCATAACTCCAGTTCAAAGGGATCCAACACCCTCTTCTGTCCTCCTCAGGTATTGTAAGACACAGGTGCACTTACATACATGCAGGCACTCATCCACATAACATAAAAATGAATTAAATTTAAAAAGAAGACCAAAAAAAAAATCAGATAGGAATTTTATAAAAGCGATCAGGGAAATAAGAAGAACTAATAAAATAATGTACTGGGAGTGATTAAAATGTAGCTAAGTAATCAATTGTATAGAGATAACACAAGGGTCAGAAACAGCAGCATTCTGAGCCAATATAGGCCAATACAGATTACATGAATAAAAATAACTTTTGTGGAATGGTATGAAAATTATCAGTTACAGGAGAAATTAGAAAAATGGGTTATAACTCAAAAGAAGTAATGAAAATTATCTAAAAATTGTCCTCAGAAAAGTGTCAGGCTGCAAAGATTTCAAGAACGAATTCTTTCCAAACATTGCCATAACACAAAATTCTTGAGTCATTGGGAAGTACTTTCACATAAAAAAGCCAGTTCCCCACCCCTAACCCTCACTTATAGCTGGCAAAATGACAGACTAATCTATCTTAGAAATTCAAGAGCAAAATTCTGACAAATGATGACTGTGTGAAATTTGGTATATTAAGAAAATCATGTGTCATGACTAAGTAGATTTTGTTTCAGGAATTTAATGATGGCTCACTAGCAAAAATATGTATTATGACAATCTATTATTTTAGTAAGGGGAAATGCGGCCATTCCTTATTAATGTAAATTGGAAGTAAAATAGGGTTAGAAGAAAAGTTCCTGGAGGCTGGGGATGTACTTCAGTTAGTAGAGTGCTTGCTTAGCATGTACGATTATATTTCAAGCCCCAGTACCACATAAATGGTGTGGTGGTGTACACCTGTAATCTTAGTGCTCAGCAAGTAGAGTAAGGAGGGTTACAAGGTCAAGGTCATCCTCTGTTACACAGTAAGTTTGGGATCCCATCTCCAAAACAGCAACAAAAACAAAACCAAAAATCAGTGTCTGCATATAGTAAAAATAGTGCTGACCAAACACTCAGCATCATGCTTGAAATGCAAACACGAAAGTTGTCTTCCTCACAAGTCAAGACTGTGTGTTCTTTCTGGTGTCCTACAATTGATCTGATGTGTAGTAAAGATGCACTTCAAATCAAATGGATGAAGTGTAGATGTTCATTAATCTTGTTGGGAAGCTGACTCGGAAACAAAGGCACTCAATAAAGTTAAGGAGGATCCAAAACCTTTATATGAGCACAATTCTAAAGTCGACAAAGGGATGTTAAGGTGAAAAATCAAACTACTGGCATACACAAATTTCATGGTACTTTGGAATGAAGAGCACTTCACAATCAGGATGAAAATGTTAAAGAAAAAGTTGAAGGAAATAAAATAGAGAAAAATCAGCACCAACTAAACTAAAAGGAAGAAAACTGCGAACACGGTTTCAAACAAATATGGGAAGTACAAGACTGACAGGATAAACTCTCAAAGATCTCTAACAAATCAGTAAATAAATATCCTTGAAGATAATTGGTAGTTGGCACTTGCCTATGCTTCATCTCTTCTTCATCCCATCGATTTGAAGTATACAAATTGTCAGGAAACAGAAAATAGCAATGACATCTCACTAGTTAAGCAACAATGGCTGTTGGAAATTGACTGAGTGAATGAGAGATAATCAGTTAACTCAAGGGAGTAGACAGTGGATTCAGATGTAGGCTCTAAGTAGAAGCACTGGAGTTAAAAAAAAAAGCCTCTCCTATTGCTCTTTAATTCCTAATATCATTCTGCCTGTCAGTGCCCAATGCTAATATTTGTAAATTAATAGGAGTAGCGTTCATGCCACCTGTGGAAGCAAATGCATAGTCTTGAGAAGGACACATGACTATTGTGTTTCTCTGATTCTTCCATTATCTAGATCTGACATCCACCATTTATCTTTCTAATTATATCTATATATTTCTACATTAAGAAAGTCTGCTATAAGGAGCCAGGAGACTGTGTGTGTGTGTGTGTGTGTGTGTGTGTGTGTGTGTGTATGTGTGTGTGTATGAGAGAGGATTGTATTTGTTAAAGTACACGTACAAAGATGTTTCTACCTTATGAATCTATGTCTATAGTCTTCTAAAATATTTAAACTAAAATATAGAATACCCACAAGTCAAATTAATGAAACATGGCTTAAAAAGTGAGGCCACGGACATTCGTTGACGCAGTACCATTAGTTATCTGATTAATGCTTATTCTCTCACAGGTAGACACTGAAATCTCAGTGACTTAGCATAATTAAAGTTTATTTCTTGTTCACATCACAGCCGGATGTAGCCACCCCACATGGAACATATGGCTTGTACAGTAGCCCATAGCAAAGGCAGAAAGCACACTGAAGGGTCATTTGGGATTTTTCTAATAGATTGCATCATTTTTTGGCCTACATTCCTTTGGTAGAACTTAGTCATCTGGCCCAAATATAACTGCAGAGGAAGGTGAAAAACAGAAACTATGAAGATTTGGTAGTTAGTAATGCCTTCTGCTTTAGCTAGCGTATGAAGGGGCACAAGGTCTCTGGGGTGACCCAGTTGAGTGATGCATGCCTAAGCAATTCACTCCATTGCCTCAGCAATGGCTCCATCACCTGGGAGTTGGTTGGAGAGTCTTGAAATTACCCTCCTTTTTCATAAATACATTGCCTGTCCAAATATCATCATCATCATCATCATCATCATCATCATCATCATCATCAACCTGGAGAAGATCTGAGTTCTGGGTCAGGTAATCAAGAAATCTTCCAGATCTTACCAAGCAGAAAGTTGAGATAAGTACACCAGACATGAGTGTGTGGGAATTCTGGTGGCAAGTGTTAACACATCTTGGATCAAGTAGGACAAATTGAAGTGCTTGGTACATCTTCTATGTTTCCTTCCTATTTCATTCATTACCATTCTCTCTGAACCCTCCAAAGCTGCTTTCTTAGCTGTAATCCTTGATGTCATGCCTAAAGTGCTTAAGGAATCCCATCACTGCATGTACAGTGTGTTCCACATATTGAATGGTCTGCCTATGAACCTCCAAGTGAGAAATTTCTTTCAATGCTATGTTCTAGGAATAACTTGGCTTGACTTGAAGGGTTCCAAACTCTTCCCAGTTATCCATTTTTTTTCTGTTTGCTTTCTCTTGTTTTGATTATAAAAGGTACAATCAAATGGTTGCTCTAACAAGAACAGCTAGGATGATAAAGCCTAAATATATGTATATATATTTAGGTATATGTATTGTACCTCCATTGCTCCCATGTCAATATTTCATTAGATTTATGTTTAGATGTATTTTTTATTTCTATTTGTATTCCTGTATTTTAATACAAAGTTTTAAGTCACTTAAAATTTTTTAAAAATAAATCCATATTCAGGAATCAACCAACCCAGAAACTTTTGTGGGAAGGGTTACTTGAAAGGCTCTTTTAAACAGGCAGTTGGGGTTTGTGTGGTTTTAAAGCCAAAATTTATAGACAGGCATCAATTTCCTGGGTGTTCTTGTGAGGAAGTTTTATTAAAGAGTGGCTTGGAAGGTAGGATGTTTATGGAATGCAAAGTGAGATGTGACAGTCAGTTTAATAAGGACTCAGAAGTAAAGCAGAGCCCTTTTAGGATTCACGAAGAGTTCTGCATTACTCTATTCTAGAAGGAATGTTTTTTTAAAATCTCATTTACATATTGCTTGTCTAATGGGTGGGGAACTGAAGTACTCTGATCAGACTGTTAATATCTCTATAAAGATAATATTCATGAATAAAAACAAGAGGATTCACCCATTTCTCAGGACATAGTCCGACCATTAAAGAGAGAGCAGCATTAGATGGTAAATGATGACCTGGTTTCCATGGCAACATGTTCATTATCTCATTCTTTTCTGTTACCCAATTTAATTGCTCTATCCTTTCATCACACCTCCCCCTCATGAAACACTTACCAGATCCATTTCTGTGGCTACGTAGGCAGTGTAACAGTCTTTGCTGCTCGCTGAATGAAATGAGAACACACACACACACACACACACACACACACACACACACACACACGCACACACTTTGAGAATATGTGTACGGAGAGGAATTTGAACAGTATTTTAGGATCAAGGGATGCAAGTGGCAGGCATGCATTCTATATTTATACAGTGCATCCCCCCTGGCTCATTTTATAGAGATGTGCCCTACCTGATGCACAGAGCTGCCATATGCCAGCATGATGGAGTTAGGGTTTTCCTGATAGTGTGACAGGCTATTAATCACACATGACCAAAATAGCACACAAAGGAGAGCTTTCTTGTTTTTCTCTTTCTATGACTGGGAATGGGTGATTTGCTGAAACTCTAGTCTTTGCATTCTTTCTAATTTCTGTCTTTCTTAGCCTTTGTCTCTGTGTTGTCTTTTTTGAGGACTTCATTTAGTACTGTGAGGTAGATATGCTGTCTTAGGTAGGTGGAGTGATGAGCGTGAATAGCAGAATAGGTATTGTATGAGAAAAACATGCTTATTTCACATTCTACATCACTGGATTTAAGACTCATTTGCAAGAACAACTTGACTTCACAATTATTGCTTTGTTTTTCCAAGGGGATAAAGCAGGTGATATTTAAGATGAAAATATTAGGAACGGCCAGGGCATACCGGCAATACTGATCTCTGTATGTGTTATCTATCCACACAGATAGCTCATTCATAATGTTTTTACTTGTTCTAACACAGGATGAAGTAAGTATGTGTCTTCTGTGGGACATTCTGAATACAAGGCAGTGAGAACTCAGTGTCAGGATCTGGTGATTGTCACATGCATTGCTTTGCTCATAGTATATGTGTTAAAGAGTATATATAAGTTTAAAGAATAGCAGTAAAATCAACATCCCCAAACTCACCATTCCACTGTTCCCCTGAAATAATCCATCACTTCCATATTTAATTGGTATTTCCTTTGTTTTTTTTTTTTTTGTTTTTTAATGGTTCTAAAAGTACGCAGTCTACACAGGATGGTGCTCAGCTTTGCCTGGTTTTACATTTTATGTGGATGGACTAGTAGTACTTTTGTGACTTTTCTCTCGCAGCATTAAGTTCTTACATCTTTTATGGTTTTAAAAAGTTATGTGTATGTGTGTGTATATCTGTGCATGTGTATATGTACAGGAGAGTGTAGCTGCCTGCAGGGGCCAGAAGTGGACATCAAATCCCCTGTAGTTAGGGTTACAAGTGGTTATGAGCCACCAGACATGGGTGCTGGGAGCTCAACTCTGGTCTTCTGGAAGAGCAGCAAGTGTTCTTAACTACTAAGCCATCTCTCCAGCCCCAAGTTCCTACATCTTCCTGATCATGAATACTGCTATGGCAGCAGTCACAAACAATATAAAAAATTATGGACATGACTGTGTTATATCCACTATAATAAAACTTTATTTACAAAGTAGACAGTAGATTGGATTTGGCTTCCACGCCATAGCTTCCTGAATCCTGAAATACAGTGCTATGGTTTGGATGTAATCTAATTATTTGCTCATCTTGTTTAATGGCTATTAGATTTATTTTGAATTTTAAGATGCTGCTGATATACTGTTACATGCATTTCTACATGTGTTTCATGTTAGGAAGTATAAATGCAAGAATTTCTTTAGGACACATCCTTCTTTATTTTTGAAAATTTCTTATGAGTATTGTCTTTGTATTATTTCCATCCCTCCTAGTCCCCTACCAGCTCCTCTCATGTTCCTCTACTCCCTCTTGATTTCTTGTCTTCTTCCTTGATTATTATTGTTCACACACACACACACACACACACACACACACACACATTTATAAGGAACTGAGTCTGTTAAGTGGTGCTCATGAGTACCTGTGTTTACAGCTGTCCATTTGGGATTAGATAACCTCTCAGGGAGCTAGTTAGTTCCTGGAGAAAATGGATTTTTTCTCCCTTGGCATCCATTGATTGCCTGTGCCTCTTCATCTTGAAGGGACACTGTGACATCTCCCCATCCACCTTGGCGTGTCCACTGGTTTTGTCATTATTCAGATTTTGTTAGACTACGATATTGTGGAGATTTTATTGGTGTAGCTTCCCTATAATGTCTAGAATGTATTAACTAGCAGCAATGTCTTGTCCCTCTGTATCTTATACTCTTTCTTCCCCCTCTTCTGTAATGTTTCCTGAGCCTTGGGTATAGAGATGTGTCACTTAGGGTTGGGCATCTTGCTGGATTGTAGTAGTTCATGCCTTTAATCCCAGCACTTGGGAGGTAGAGGCAGGCAAATCTCTGTGAGTTGAAGGCCAGTGTCCTAGTTTGTTTCTCCATTGCTGTGACAAAATGCTCTACCAACTTGGGGAGGAAGGTTTATTTGTCTTACATCTCCTGGGTCACAGTTCACCAGGGAGTCCAAGGTAGGAATTCAGGGCAGGAACTGGGAGGCAGGAGCTAGAGCACAGGCCATGGAGGAACACTGCTTACTGGCTTTCTCCCTTGGCCCCTGCTCAGCCTGCTTTCTTATGCAACACAGGCCCACCTGCTGGGGTGACACCACCCACAGTGGGCTGGGCACTCCCATATCACTCAACAGTCAAGAAGATGCCCCATGGACATGGCCACAGGCAAGTCCAATGGAGGCAACTCACCAATTGAGGTTCCCTCTACCCAGGTGTGTCAAGTTGACACTAAAGCTTTCCAGCACAGCCAGTCTGGTCTACATAGTGAATTCCAGGCCAGCTGGGGCTACAGGAAGACCATGTCTCAAAAGGACCAAAATAATGATGATGATACTACTACTACTACTACTACTACTACTACTACTACTACTACTATAGGGTTGGGCGTCTCATGGTCACTTGTTCTTTGCATTTGATCAGTTGTGGAACTTTGTAATAGTCTCCATCTGTTGCAAGAAGAAGAAAGGTACATTTGTCTGCAAATATAAGAAGACACATTTAGAATATAGTAAGAAATTACATTTATCTAGGGAAGTGACAGAAGCAGGTTCTTCTCTGGGATCTATGACCTCTCCAGCCATGTGTACTTGGCAATGTTTGCAGTACCACACATGATTTCGCTCCCATTGAGCGGGCCTTAAGTCCAATTAGACAGCTCTTGATTACCCCAAATATAAAAGAACCACTGTACCACTGTACCAACAGAAATAGTTTTCTGGGATGGTCATTGATGTGGTTCATAGACTTGACAGCTGGGTAGGAGCATTGATTGGTTGTCTCCCTTGGCACTTGCATAGTATCCTCTGATACCATGAGAGCCAGTCTTCAGGGAGGAGGCTTCCAGGTCACTTCTAGATCAACTTCTGTATGTGCAGGACACATTCTTATAGGTGGACTGCCTTTCTCACAGGTGTGCACATGCAAATGGAGGTCAAAGATAAGCCTCAGGTGTTGCTCCTCAGGTGCCATCCACTTTGTTTTTGTTTTATTATTTATATGATTTGTAAGTAACGCATAATTGTTCATATACCTTGTGTTTTTGAGACAGGCTAGCTTGCCTAGAACCTGGGGCTTATTGATTAGGCTAGCCTGGTTGACCAGTGAGAATGGGATCTGCCTGTCTCCACCTTTTCAGTGTGCCACCATACCTGGCTTTTTACATGCGTTGCCAAGAATTGAATCCATGTCTTCATGCTTGCATGACAAGCATTTTACACACTGAGCTGTCTCCCAGCCTCTGTGTATTTGAAGGCTTTTCAGGATTTAATAGTATTTCCTTCAGATGCTTCCTAGCAAACACTAAATAGACATTAGTATGATTGATGAGGAATGTGTCTTAATTAGTTCCCTCATGCTGGCTGAGTTGGCAAATGAGCAACAATCCAAGCACAGAAAAGTCTTCCCTGGATCTAGATAGGCAAGTTTGTGCCTCCACATCAGTCAAAATGTTATTCACTTTCTTGGTTCTTGAAGACTGAGAGGTCTAGGTTTATTGATAGTCAGTCTAGTATTGTTTGAATGTTTGTGTCCCTTCTAGAACTCATGTTGAACTTAATCTCCAATGCACCAGTGTTGGGAAGAGGAGCCAACTGGTGTTTAGATCATGAAAGCGCTGTGCTTATGAATGAACTTCCAAAGACCACTGGGCTGGATCTTGTACCTTTTGCCATCTAAGAAATACCATTCTTCCTCTCTGGGTGATGCAGTAGTCAAGGTACCATCTTGGAAGCAGACAGCAGACCCTTATCAGGCATCAAACTTGTCAGAACCTTGGTCTTATACTTCCCAGTCACCAGAGCACTGAAAAATAAATTCCCATGATTTAAACTACCCACTATCATATAGTCTCCCTAATAACAAAAACTCACTATTCCTATCAGTAATTAATAGAGGGAATTTAGGGGAAGTTATTTGATTTCTTAGAAGGCTGGTTCCTTCAATAATAGGATGAATGTAATATGTCTTTTCAGGTTGACTATTGGATGTTGGTTCTAAGTTCTATCTTGTTTTATAAAGGCTAAAAGGATGAAAAGTACATTTTCCAGGCCTCCGGGTTCACAGGACTCTGGTTTAGGTTCTGACAATTGAGATCCTCATGAAGAGTTAAGAAATCCAATAGAGGGAATCATTTGTTGTTCTCTAGTTGTGGTGAGTAGCCATGTGTACATACAATAGGTATGATATTTTCCATGGCTGCCAGATGAGGTTCTGGATGCTTCTGGAATTCAAGTGAGACCTTCAGCTGGGGCTTCCTGTGAGCCAAATACTTTCCAACTTCTTTAAAGCCATGGATGGTTCTCAATGGCCTTTAATTTCCTTCTCTTTATTTAATAATTTCTGTATTAAAGACCAAATGTAATCCTAGCACTTGGAAGCAGGATGATTGAGAGTTCAAGGCCAGCCTGGGTTATGTGATGAGATCTTGTTTCAAAAACACTAGCACCAGGGCTGGAGGTGGTTCAGCAGTTACGAGTATCTGCTGCTCTTCTAGAGGAACAGATTAAGTTCCCAGTGCCCACATTGAGAGGCTCTCAGCTGCCTATAACTCAAGCTCCAGGGGATTAGATGTTGTCTTCTGGCCTCCATAGGCACCCACAGGAATGTTACAGACAGACACACAAATAAAACAAGTAAGAACTAAAAAATAAATGTAAGAAACCAATAGCACCCAAACAAAACAGAATCTGCAATTAGCAATCTCTTTTTTGGAATCTTTTTCCAATGGAGTAGCTGGGGTTGTTCCCATTTTCCCAGCAGAACTGGGACTGAGTGATGCATTTCACCTGTGCTAATTGACTACTTTGAGTTGCTATCAAGATTAAACGAAATAATTCAGGTGGAGCACTTAATGTGGGTGCCATGTAAGCACTCACTTTTTCAACTTTTATTATCATTATTTTTGAGACATGGGTCCTTGTAGCCCAGATGTGCTGGATAGTGTTAGTTTCAACTTGACACACCTGGATAGATGGAGCCTCAACTGGGGAATTGCTTCCATTGGACTGGCCTGTGACCATGTCTGTGGGGTTATTTTCTTGATTGTTGAGTAATGTGGGAGGGCCCAGCCTACTGTGGGTGGTGCCACCCCGGGACAGGTTGTTCTGTATTGATAAGAAAGCAGACTGAGCGTGGGCCAGGGGAGCAAGTCAGTAAGCAGCTCCATGGACTGTGCTCTAGCTCCTGCCTCCAGGTTCCTGCCCTGGGATCCTACTTTGGGCTCCCTGATGAACTATGACCTGGGGAGATATAAGCCAAATAAAGCCTTTCCTCACCAAGTTGGTATCATTGGTCAGAGTATTTGCCACAGCAACTGAAGTCAAACTAGAACACCAAGTTAGCCTTGAACTCACTATGTATCTGAAGAAGACTTTGAACTTCTGATCCTCCTGCCTCTACCTCCCAAGTGCTGTGATTATAGGCATGAGCCATCATGGACTTTAAGCTGGGTATTAAACCCAGGGATTCATATATGTTACATCCCTAACCCCACTTTTCTTTTTCTAAGGGAAGAGTATCTCTTTCCACTTTGAAATATAGAAATGGAGAAAGAGGATGTTAAGAGCTTGCTTTAGATTATGAAAACTGGATGAACCTTCCCATGAAACCTGTTTCCATGACACTCAGGCCTGGCTCAAAAAGGGATGCTACAGCACTGTCAGATCTGGAGTGAGATTCAAATTTCTAGATCTAATTTTACACACTGCTGGCCAAGTTTAGTTTCCACCAGCTACACCTAAATGCCAGCATTCCTTTGTAGCAGCAATGCTGACTATATAGTGTGTATTCTGATTCTCATTCAAACATCCCTACCCAGGCTGATCACTTGATCAAATTCCTACTCATACCTGCCAGAGAATTTATTTTCTAAGTTAAATCAACACATGGAAATCACCTCCCTTGACACCATGTAAGCTTCACCTTGGAAGGTAATTGGTGTAGCCATAGCTTTCTGTACATTTCTCCAGCGGCCTCAAGGAGGCTCAAAATAACCCACACAGCATCATGGCTTAACAATCAGAAATGCCCACAGTCTTGACCTTGTTTCTTAAGGTTCCTTTGTTTCTGAGTCTTGCTATTTCTGCAAGAAGAAAAGCTGAATTTGAGAATCAAATTCTGTCTGACTTCAGAGTTCATCTTGTTACTATAGGAGTAAATGCTGCTCTGAGAGAACACACCATCCTTCTGAGGTCTCAGGATCAGGCAGCTGGACTCCTTCTTTCCATCCCCTCCCCAGGAACAGGTGTGAACTAGCAGGCCTTGTCTTTGTTGTACCCAAATGTCTCCTTTATGAACCTGTCCTGTGGGAATTCCCTCTTTATACTTTAGAGACTCAATGTACTGATCAATTTATCATGAGTGCTCCATTCTCCAAGGGCTTTGTACATTTTAGGGCTGATGTCTCCTTGATGTAGAACTCTCTGTTTACTCATCACACTACACATGAGGATGCCTATGTGTAAACGTAACTGATAAATAGTGGAGATAGGAATGAATAAAAAGTCCCTATTCTCAAGGAGCCAGCCACCATGTGTCATTAGCTTGGCGGTAAGGCTCAGGCTTGGGAATGGCTGTGGGCATTAGAAAATGAAGGGTGATGAAGGGTGACTGAGGCAAAATATGGAACATGCCATGCTCCAGGGGAGCTGCTGCTAAGACCTCTGAGATACTCACAAGACTTTCTTGCTTACTGGGTATGTTGGCAGAACATGTGAGGTATCTTTCTGAACCTGAGAGTCCAACTACAAGCAACTAAGAAATGCTTTCTTTAGGAATGTGCAAGATACTGGCCCTAAACTGGACATTTATATCACCCTCTCGAAAGGTCAGGGAACATTACAGAAAAGGGGGTGGAAAGAATGTAAGAACCAGAGGATGGGGAGACATGAGGCAGAAAGATCTCTATATGATATAGATGTTACACACATGTACTCTCTGCAGTTGTGGTTACCTGCACAAGACCCACACAAGATTGAGCTTATCAACATTCCATTGTGGATAGGGGAGGGGCTTCTGAGGCTCCACCCCTCCCTGAGGGTCCATTGATAGTTAATGGTTGCTGGGGGAGGAGGTGTCATTTTCCTAGGAGCCTAACTGCTGATAAGTTGTCCATGTTCCAGTAAATAACCTCCCACCCACGCTTCTGTAAGCAACTCCTGCCAATAATTAAACTCATTGGCCACACACAGAAAGAAGTCATGAAAATAGGAAAGGGGAGTTATGGGGAAGAAGAAGGGTTCTAGAGAGAGAGTGAGGGGCATGAGAGAGGGGAGTAGGGGTAAAATGGCTGAAAGCTGTCAAAGAATATAAAACAGAAATCTGCAAGACTTTGTGATGAGGAAGACTAACAGAGGAAGATTGGAAGAAGGAACAGGAGGAGGAGGGGATAAAGAGGGGGTCAGGAGTGGTATGTATCTAGTGTGTGCTCCTGAGCTAGGCAGAAGGCTTGAGCATATGTCATCTGGCAGCAGAGGGCACCAGAGGCCACTAGCCCATCCTCTTTGTCTAGCTTTGTGTCTTAGTTATTTATTATCAGAGCCCATGTTTAATGAGCTTACTTTAGGTTCCTACATCTGAGCCTTCCTTTTTCCATAATCCTCTGAGAAGCTCCATAAGACAAATTCAAGGTTGCAGAACCAGGAGGAAGATGCCATAGGGAGAGGAGAGGGGGAGAGAGAGAGAGAGAGAGAGAGAGAGAGAGAGAGAGAGAGAGAGAGAGCTGGACAGAAAAATTCACTCATCATTTTTGAACCCTGTTTATTCTAGTTGTATCAGGCACAAGTTTGAATCCTTGCCACAGAGCAGCAGAAGACAGAATGTAAATACAGTGCAGAAGAGGGCATTCTTCTTATATTCTTATGAAGCTGGCTGGTCCAAGGTGCTAGGGGGAAGGACGGTGCATTAGTTTTCTTATTGCTGTGGCCAAATATTGGACCAGAGGCAACATATGCAGGGAAGAGTTTATTTTGGCTCATGGTTGAGGGTACAGTCAGTCATGAACGCTGATGCTCAGCTGGCTTTCTCCTTTCCTTTTTATTCATTCCTGACTCCCAGCTCTTGGGATGGCAATACCCACATTCATGATGGCTATTTCCTCAGTTAAACAGCACTCAGACATACCCAGATGCTTGTGTCCAATGTGATTCAAACCCAGTCAGGTTGACAGTGAAGGTTAGCCATCCCAGTGTTATTAAATGTGAGAGACCTGGTGTAGAGGCTCTAGAGTTAGGAACTTTTGTAGTTTTAGTCTCCTACATGCACACCTGGAACAGCGACTTGGATAAGTAATCTTTTTGTGCAATACTCTTGGGTAGCCCAGAAAATACCAACAGGGAGCAAGGAAGGAGTAGGGAGAGAAGGTCAGAAAGAGGTTTACTGAGGAAGAGGTTACCACCAGGGCATCGGGGGCTCTGTTCCGATGGGGGTCTGGTCTGAGACAGTGCAGGGCACACTTCCGATTTTATTCCATTGGGAGGAGGGTAAGTGGTGAGCTGGGGTGTTTATGCATCTCCTCTGACACATCTCAGTGTTGGGGGTGGCTCCCACAATGCTAATTCCATGGTATTTCTAGATTGTTCTGGGCCCAAGATGAGCCCACCACCAGATCTAGAGTGATACCTATGGTCAGAATCTTCAGGTGATCCCCAAAGAAGTGAATTGACAGGACATTGGTGAGTCCTGACTCTTCTTTGCTCTAGAATTAATACAGGAAACCAGACTCTCTGACTTGGAGATGTCAGCCATGAAATACTGTGCACGCTAGCCTCATCTTACTTTCTAATCTTGTTTACTACTCTCTATCATGGAGGGAAGGAAGGTGCTTACCCAAAGTGTCCTCCTTCCTTCTCAGAATATATAAAAAAGAAAAATATATTTAGGTTTGTTACATTAATTGGGCCCTGTGTATGTGTAAATGTACATACTTTGGGGCATATACATTTACATATACACAGAGCCCAATTAACTTGTGAGTCTGTATGTTTGCACATGTTATATATGTAGTGCATATGAGTATGTGATTTCTCAGTAGACTAATACTCATCACAAGAGAAGAGAGTCATGCTTTTATTATTTAAATTTTTTCATATGTATGTGGTGTGTATACACGTGTATATATGGGTGCATGGGCCAGAGTACATGTGCGAGTGCCAGAGGACAATGTTGGGTACCGTGCTCAATCCCCCTCTACCTTATTTCTTTGAAACAGGTCTCTTGCTGAACCTGGAGCTAGACTGGCAACCAGCAAATCCTGGTAATCCCCTACCTCTGTCCCAACCCCCAGCAGTGTAGTTACAAACATGCATGTGGCTATGCTTGTCTCTTTACATGGGTGCTGGTATCCAAACTCAGGACCTAATGCTTGTGCAGTAAGTACTCTTAGCCACTGAGCCATCTCCCATTTCCCCAGTCCCCTCATTCTTACAAAACACTCACACTAAAATAGCCTGGCTATTTACTTGGTGATTCTGTGCCCAGTTTATCTTAATTCAGTTCAAGTTGACAACATCTCAGTTAGTAATCTCCTTCTGCTTTAAATATCTGAAGTTAGATGTGTACATCTTAGAGCTCTGGGGTTACCTGCTTCATTAGGGAAACTGGTTAGACTAAGTTTGTCTTTAGAGCCACCACCTTTCCGGGTAAAATATCTCCATCTTTTCATACTATGTTTTAAGGCAAGAAGCAAGGGTTATCCCTCCCCTACTTATATGCCAAGGAAAATATTGGGCGATTGTATTAAAGTAAGTATCATACATCTGGCCTCATCTTGCAAATTTCTTTGTGGTTTTTCTCATTTGTATAAAATGGGAATGATGCTGTCTATTTCAGAGAATGTCAATATGTAATGTGATAATGGGTCTGAGGAGACTTCTAGACTCTAATGTCAGGCTGGATTCAACAAGAGACCTGAGAGAGCCGATGATTCCAGAAACCAAGGAGAACTTTGCCCTCTAGGTGCATGTGCCTGGGGTTAAGGAACTACAGATTTTTGCATTACCAGAGCCCATGACTAATGAGTTGACCTTGGGCTCCTGCATCTAAGCCCTACATCTGAACCCCGTTTTCCCCATAAACCTTTGAGCGGCTGCATAGATCAACTCCAAGGGCACTCCAATAAAGAGAAAGGGCACCTTTGCAAGCATCCTAAATCCATGAAAACCAGCTCAAACCCTTGCGGATGAAAATGGGACAGGAAGGTGCGTGTACAGAGCAAGGGACTTGCGAACAGTGCCAGTCCTTTAAGATGGTTGGGACCAGGGAATATTTCTGCATTCAGATTTTTTTTTCAGAATAGTTTTAGAATATTTACATGTTCATAATAAGATATCTTGGGGTTAAGATTCAACTCCAATATACCTTGTAAACATGTCTTTGCAAATATATTTATGTACTAGTTTTGGTGCCTCACATTTTGACTATGGCCTGTGAGGTCAGATGTAGAATTTTCCACTCGTAACATTACATGGATGCTTAGAAACTCACTTTTGATGGATTTCAGGTTTCAGAGTTTCAGATGAGGGATGCTCAGGCTGTGTTTTTGGAATGCCTATTCTGTCACGTGCTTTCTCCTACTCTACAAGCAACCTTTCCTTCCTTTTTATGCTCTGTTTCTATGCAAAGTATTGTAACTGAAAATGTAACTTGCAGGAAAGTGGAGGGGTAGCTCAGTTAGTAAACAACTTGCCTTCCAAGCAGGAGGACCTGAGTTTGAGCCCTAGAACCCACGTGGTGGTATATGTGCAGTTCCAACACTGGGGGTGGGGTAGAGGATGGAGACAGAAGGATTTCCAGGGCTCACTGTCCAGCGAATGTAGCCTCATTAGTGAGTTCCAGGCCAATGAGAGACCCTATCTCAAAAAATAATTTAAGACGGTGGACAGTGTTCCTGAGGATGATACTAAAGTAAGTCTTCTGACCTCAAAACACATACATACGAACACATTAACTCCTGCACACACAAACACACACACATAAAAAACTGTGACTTATGGAGCCAGTGAGATGATTTAGAGGTAAGACTCTTGCCATGTAATCGTGATGACCTGAGTTCAATCCCTGGAACCTGTGTGAAGGTAAAATGAGAGGAATGATTCCATAAAGCTGTCCTCTGATCTCCACATGCATGCTGTGGCATGTGCGCTCACACATATCATAATAAACATAGTAAATATTAAAAGAAATGTTATCTATAGAGTAACGGAGATTGAATGAGTCCGAATCCAAGTTTGATCCTCCAGTCTACCCTCTTTCTTCCACCTGGTGTTGTAGTGCGAGAACTTGGCCTGGTATTACCCCTTCACACATCCAACATGATAATAGTGACTTTTTGTTTTAGAATCAGGTAATATATAGGCCTCACTGAACTGGCTGTTTCTATAGGGATCTGAGTCACATATGACCATACTTTGGCATAATCTTTTTTCCTGAAGCTTGGTGAGGATTCTAGGTTCAAGTATACCTTCATGGGGCCCCTGAAACTTCCCTATTAATTGGTTGTTTAGGTCTCACTGATTCAGCTTCTATTCAGGGGACTTTCTCTATGTACATTATTCCTGAGAAACTGAATTTGGTATTGTCCCTGGACTTGCCAATCAATTTTACAAATCCATGGAAATACCTCTCATCTCTTCACTTACCTTGCTATCATGCTTTTCCAGGAACTTTCATGTATCTCCTTTCCCATGAAAACTTCTTTAGACCTTCCAAGCATAAACTGCTATTGGGCAGCCACCAAACCTATGTCATAACTCAGATGTGTATTTAATGCATTGCATTATTGTTACTCATTTGTTTAATCCATGCCAAAACTCAAAAATTGTCTTTATGCTTCTTTGTATTTCCCAGACTTCCTTGCAGCTAAGTTAGGGCCATGGGCAGTAGGCAGAAGTTCTGTACAGCGTATCCAGGCCTGACACTTGAAATTATCCCATACACCCCTCCAGTGAAGATTCTATGTCTCAGATTTCGTAACTACAGGCAGAAGGAAGGGCATCACTTCCATACTGGGCACTAGATGAAAGTAATAAACAGGCCGATGTTAACTAGTCTGATTAAAAGGATACTTTTGATTGTTTGGGAGTTCTTTGCGGATAGGGACATTTGCTAGTTAGATGAGCATTCTTAATACTTGGCAGTTACAGTAGCTAGGCTGGAGAAATGACTCAGATGTTAAGAGCACATACTACTCTTGCAAAAGACCCAAGCTTAGTTCCCAGCACCTACATCGGGTAGTTCACAACTACCTGTAATTCTAGCTCGAGGGAATCTGGTGCCTCTGGCCTCCTCAGGCACCTGCACTCATAGGCACATACCTACTCTCCCCATCCCCACATACACACAACTAATAGTAATAAAATAAATCTTGCAAAAAGAACTTACAGTAGCTAAGAAGGACAGGAGAGGGTATTTCATGTAAATAAACTCCAGCTGGTTTTTACACAGCCAGAGTTCAAGGCTCAGGCCCATTTTCTCACCTCACTCATAATGGGCTATGAAGATCTTCATGTGATGCTGCTCTGTCAGCTAGGGTAGGCCCCAAGTCAGTGAAGAGGTTGCTGCGTATGTCACAGGCTGTTTAGCTCCCATGTCCTCATTGCTTCTGATCTACTCTGTTGTTTGTTCTCATTCCTTCCTTGTTAACAGATATTTTGCCCTACTCAGGTGGAAAATGGGTAGAGTGCGATGGTAACTCAGGGGTGGGTAGAGGTTATAAGAAAGTTCCTGTGCGACTAGTAACTGGTGTGGTCTTTCCTTGATTCTGGCTTTCTGGGCTTATAAGCATTTTGAGTTCATTTTCTATATCTCACAGAAAATACTTTTTCATAGAAAACATTTTCGTGAGCTATCTGGAAATTTCTTTTGCTTGAGTCATAGCTTTTAAAGTCTTCAACATCCAAAAGATAGTCTCTAGCTGTGGTGGCTTGATGACAACGTTCCCCATAGGCTCCAAGTATTTGCACATTTTGTTCCCAGTTTGTGGCACTGTTTTAGGAGGTCTTAGAAGGTGTGGTCATGCTGGAGGAAGCATGTCACTGGGGGAGGCCTTGGAGAGTTCTTAGGCCTTGCTGGATCTCCAGTCACCCTTTGCTTCCTGTGCCTGCATGATGATGTGGATGCTTAGCCTCTGCTTCTCCTCTAACCTCCTCTGCCACCATGCTTCCTCACCATGATGGACTCTTACCCCTTTGAAACCTTAAGCTAAATAAACTCTTCCTTTTAGAAGTTCCTTTGGTCATGGTGTTTTATCACAGCAACAGAAAAGTAACCAAGACACTAGCCATCTGTCACCAGCCTGTATTTCTTACTTGGTGGGATTCTTTGTAATTCTTTTATTTTTAGAGAGAAACTATGTTAGGGTGCAGTCTCTGAACGCTCAGCTGTTGATAGACTCTGGGAGAGGGGGAGTCACTGTCTTTAGTTATGTATCCCTATTGAGTCCACCCAGACTCCACGGATAGTTCCAAACCAATGGTCACACAGATGGCCCTGGTTGATGTCAATGGATCACAAAACAAAATGAATAGGCACGAACATGAGAATTATGGGAGCAGGGAGGCTGGACAAGGTTAACAGGCAAATGGGGGTGAGAATGGTCAGTATGCATGGCATACCTATGCTAAACTGTAAAAAATAAAATAAAAATGATTGAAGAAGTCTCTGCCCTTCAGTGTTAGTAGAATCTAAGAAAATAATGGGATTTGACTTTGTGATTGTTATATAACATGAAAAGGAGTTTCTCATCCACAATTAATGCTACTTAGTGAATCAACTGACTCTGTATTTAAGTACCGATTACTTAAATAATAAGTTGATTTAATCAAAAGGAGATCATTCAAGTTGACCTAATTACCAAAACCATTTGCAGTGGGATCTAGATTTCAGAGAGTAAGTCACAGATCTGAAATGTAGGAGGAATTCTCTGTGGCTCCTTTTAAGGTGATAAGGGCATGGGAGCAGGAAGGCAGGTGGACCCCAGGTGTTGAGAGCAGTCCCCACTGGTAGGAATGAGGAAACTAAGAGCTCAGTCTAGAGCCTCAATCAATTAGTTTTGCCCCAAAGCCTGAATGAACTTGGAAGTACATTCTTCTTAGAGCTTCTGAAAGATGCTCAGTCCTGCTGACATATTGATTTTGACTCTTTCAGACTCCCAGGAGAGAACCCAGGAATGCTGCCCTGGACTTCTGATCCACATAACTGCAAGCTAATAAGAAAGTGATTTTTTAAAGTCACTAACTTTGAGATAATTTGTTACGCATCCTTAGAAAGTAAATGTAATAGACAGCCTAAGGAATGTATGTTTATTTACTTGTTTTGTTATCTGTAGATCATGTACATGGGTCTATGGAAAACATGTTATGTTTGTGGTGACAGTTATGTGGATGCTTAGTTACTTACTGGTACCATGAATTTAATTGCCATTAGACTAATTTGTAGATCATGTTTATTTCATTTCATTTATTTATGTCTGCATGTATGTATTTGCAGTGCTAGGGATATCAGGGTCTTACACATGCAAGGCAAGCACTCTACCATCTAGATAAATCTTACCCCCATTAGTTACAGGACAAGCATATATTTTGAGTCCATTGGGAATCACAAATGCATAGAGACACATATTAGACTGAGAAGTCCAGGTGAACACTGTCCTCATTTTTGAGCTTGAGTCTGAGTGCAGGTGAGTGAAATAAGCCAATCTATAGATTTTTTCTCTGGTCTCTAGAGCTTTGAGGGTCTTCCCTAGGAGTTCCTGGCTCATCTTCCATGTTCCTAAGGATCAGAAAGGGTCAATGTGGCAAGTTGTACAAGGACCCAGAAATACGAGAGGAGAGCTGAGAGTCTTGACTTTTCCTAGTCCAAATATCTTTAGTAAATTTGAAGGCCATCTCAAATCCTTGAATCCTGGTCTTTTTTCTATCTTTCCTAAATCCTCTTGTTTGAGGTAATACTTACCAAATGACCAGGGTGGATGGATTGGGCTTGGATGTGTATAGATGTAAAGGAGGCTATGGTTAATTTGTTCTCAATTTTCTGAATGGAAACTTACCTGCTCAGATCAGATAAGTTTCTGTTAGGGACAGGAGGTACCAGGAGTGTGGTTCTTCTTTAAATTTGTGATTTTCAAACTCTTGGTTCCATCAGAATCACTGAAAGGATCATGAAAAAACAAAATGAAACAAAACAAAACATTGGGTTCTGGGGCTAAGGAAATAGCTCAGTTAGTAAAATGATTGCTGTGCAAGGACGAAAACCTGAGTTTGATCCCCAGCACCCACATGAAAAGCAAGGCCGTTAGCTCACACATATAATCTCAGTGCTGGGGAGGAGGTGGAGACAGATCCTTGAGGCTTGCTGGATGGCCAGCCGTCATAGGTATGTCAGTTATGTTTCTGTTGTTGTGATAAAACACCATGACCAAAAGCAACTTCAGAAAGAAAGGGCTTATTTCAGCTTGTGACTCAGAGGGAGGGTGAGAGTCCTCATGGCAGGGAAGGAGTGGCATGGTGGCAGGAATAGGACACTGGATGATTACATTTTATTTACACACAGGAAGCAGAGAGCAAGAAAAGGAAATGGGGTAAAGCGCTAAACCCTCAAAGCCTTCCCCCAGTGATGTACTTCCTCCAGCAAGGCTGTTCCTCCTAAAGGCTGCATAACCTCCCCAAACAGCGCCACCAGCTGGGGACCAAATGCTAATATACACAAGCCTATGGGGGACATTTCTCATTTAAACCACCACAGTAGCTTACTTGGTGATTCTAAACCAATGAGACACCCTGTTTCAAAAATCACCTGAGGGACAGCACCTGAGGATGACCTCTGGCCTCTGCATGTGTGCAGGCAGATCTGTACATGTACCCATGCCACATGTGTACTTGTGCCCACAAACATGCAGGCACACAGGTGTATTTATGCACACACACACACACGCACACATACATGTACACACACACACACACACACACACACACACACACACACACACACGAAACACCGGTTCTGTGTTCCATTCCCAGGTTTGATTTAGTGAATCTAGAGTAGGATCTGACAGTTTACAGCTCTGACAAGTTCCCAAGCTGCTGATACTGCTTGTCTAGAGACTACACTTTGAATATCGTTGCTCTGCAGACTCTTTATCATGAGGTTGTGCTTTCTTTCCATATCCTGACTCCTTTTCATGTGGTTTGATATCCTACAGGGGCGAAGAAATGTGCAAGTTGTTCTCAAGTATTTCCTTTTACATCCAGCATTTTGTCTGGTTTCTAACTGTGTGTGCACATCTGTTGTATTTTGATACTTTACTCAAAACTTCAATTTTACCATCTTGTTTGCATAAAAAAACATGTAAAGTATTACCTACTGTTCAGGGAGATACTGCAATTATTAAATAGGCTTCCAAGAGTAGAGTAGAGAAGAAATACAAGTTGCTGCTCCTCCCTGTGCTCTCCCCACAACCATGAGATGTAGGTAGGAAGGAGCCAAGGATTTAAAGAAGACTGGACATAATAACGAAGAGTAAGTTGGGAAATAACTCAGTCAGCAAAGTGTTTGCTACACAAACATGAGGACTTGAGTTCAACACCAAGTACAAAGTGGGGAGTGGGGTGTGTGCTTGTAATCTCAGCACCAGGAAGATGGAGATATTAGTCTGTCTGTGTCTTGCTGGTCAGTCAGCATAGTCTAATCAACATGCTCAAGTTCCCAGTGAGAGACCATATCTCAATAAGCAAAGCAGCACACACACACACACACACACACACACACACGCATGTGTGTACTCATATCCCCCACATGCACCTATACACATGTGAACATGCACACACATACAACACACTTATGCAAAGATTGAATTTTGAAAGAACTGGTCCTGGGAGGGTTGAATAGACATCAGCTCCTTTGTAAAGGTGTTGAGTGACACATCACTGACTCACTAGACTCTCCTTATCCTGTGAACCAACAGACTTGATTCTGAGAAATGACTGCAAAGTTCTGAAAGTTCTTTTAGATTATATACCCAGAACTCGAGACTCTCAGTCTCCCAAAGGGCCATGTTTCACCCTGGCAGTGTGGTCCTCTGAGCTCACAGCCTTCCCACCTAGCAAGAGAAAAGTTGAAATTCTAATATGAGGCCACAACAACCATGCCATGACTTTAAGACTGCCAGTCATCTGCAAATGGTCTAGAAATGCAAGCATAGACTATCTTCTCTCTGGCCTCTAATTTATTGGCAGAGAAATGTTAAGTAGATTTTTTTTAAAGAGTCACCATATTGCAGAAGCAGATTGAAGGAAGATGGATTGGGGAAAACAGAATTTGCTATAGGAGCGAATCCAGGTCCTGATAGGGAAGGCACGTGGCTGATATCAGAGCCCACACAGCCTCCCTGGCTAAAGCAGTTTCTTCACTGTAAAGACCCTTGACACTGGTGACATTGTTTTGAGCAAAATCTTGTGCTACATGCTTTTTAAAAAGAATTGTTTCATTTAAATTTTATCAAATGTATGAGTTATTATTATAATTCCAATTTTATAAGTAGGGAAAAGGTTACCTTTCTTTTCTTAGCATTTATTTTATTTTTATTTTATGTGTATGTGTGTATTGCCTGCATGAATATAAGTGTACTTGTGTCATGCAGTGCCCTCGGAGGTCAGAAGATGGAGTCAGATCCCCTGGAACTGGAGTTACAAATGGTTGTTAGCTGCCAAGTGGGTGCTGGAAATCGAACCTGGGTCCTCTGCAAGAGCAGATAGTATTCTTAATGGCTGAACCATCTCTCTGGCCTCCAGGTTACCTTTCTAAAGTCGCATGGCTGATAATAGAACTCATGAAAAGTATGGGATTCTAGTCCAATATCTAGCCCGAGAAGGCTAGGGGTGCAGCTCAGTGGTAGAGTACTTACCTAACATGTGCAAAGCCCTGGATTCGATGCCCAGTACAACAAACGATAACAATACAAACAACAGTAACAGAAAACAGCACCAGATTTTCCACTGGTCTGTAAGATTAACCTGCTGCACAAAGGGCAGGGAGTCTGTCAGCACAACTCTTTTGAACCCCTTCAAGGAGACAGCTCCTTGTACTGATTCCTAATATAATTTCTCCTACTGGGACTGTGCATTCCCCTTAGCATGCCCTTTGGATATCTGATGACAGCTCTTTCTTTTGCTTTCTTCTTTTGCAGACTCTTCCATCCATGTCTTCCTTCATCCAGTAAATCCTGAATAGTGTCTTTGAATTCCTTTACTGGTAAGAAGCAGAAATTCAACTGAAGCTGACCTCCACAATCCATGTAGTCATTCATGTATTCAGCACACTTTTTTAACTGAATACATTTTATGTTTCAGACACTACTCTTTGTGCTGAAGATAGAGCAGCAAAGAAAGCCAAGTCTACCCACAGGAAACTTGCATCCTAGTGTGCAAAGATGGATGGTGAACTGCAGGGCAAACGGACATCCATTCCGATAGATAAATACAGAACAGCACAGGTGTCAAACACTATGATAAAACGAAAGTGAAGCAGAATGAAAATTCCAAAAAAAGCCGTGGAAATGTGGATCTAGTATAGCTGAAAATTCTCCATCTTCTCTTATCTGGCTTTGGTGTAGACTGGCTTCCCTCCTGGTGGAAAAGTGACTGCTGGTGGACCAGGGTTCTGTGGTCTCTCATTTATATCCAGGATAATGAGTACTGGTTTCTTCTATAAGCCAACAGATGTTCTGAGCCTTGCTGAGAGACACTCCATCTCTGTTTCCTGTGTGCAGGAGAATATTCACCAATGAGCTTTATCCTTAGTATATCCCCACTTGAGTGTTGTTTGGAGGGCTGCATCTGCTCCTGAAGCTAGAAGAGTACTCTGTGTCACTCAAAGCCACGCCACAGGGTGATGGATGCTGCAACAGACAGGCAGTTGTAGCATACAGTGCAAATGCTTCATGTAGGCCCCCAGGGCTCATAGAGAGAGGTAGACCATGACCCTTGGTCTTAATCAGGTCACAACCTTATAGAGATAGCAATTCAACTTGGTTCCACCCGGCCATCAGTCTCATGGTAAGAGTATGGGAAAAGCTATCTTAGTAGACTTGTTCTAAAATAGTCAATATTCAGCACACCCATGTTGACTTTTCCTTTCTTAACAACCCTACCTGTCTGACTCCCAGTACCTTCCCATTTGAGGAAGTCTAGTGTTTTATACTACGTGACTTATTTTAACTAATGGATGTCAACAGACCTGAAGCCAGCAGAGACTGTAAATACACGAGTGTGTTTGGGCATCTTTCTGAACTCTGCTATTGCTTTGAGAATGATGTATCTGATTGTGGTGGTTTGCATAAGTATCCCCCATAGACTCCAAGTATTTGCACACTTGGTCCCCAGTTTGTGGTGCTGTTGGAGGGTCATGAAACCTTTAGGAGATGTGACCATGTTGGAGGTAGCATGTCACTGGGGGAGGGCTTTGAGAGTAGAGAGCCATGCCTGCGTCCAGTTTCTCTCTCTGCTTCTTTTGCCTGCTTGAAGATGTGAGCACCTAGCTGTCTACTCTGGGTGCCTCCTGCCATGCCTGCCTGACCATGATGGACTCATCCCTCTGGTACTATAAGACAAATAAACTCCTTCCTTCTGTGGGTTGCCTTGTGTCACAGCAATAGAAAATTAATCAATATACCCAATATACTGGAATTCCCTGGTTAGCACAGGGGACAGAAGAGAAACAGGCAGAGAGCTACTCCAGATAATCCGTGTCTACATCATGGTGAGGTAAGCTCACTTGGCCTCACCCCACAAAACTCTTCACCCTATGGCAGGCTCCCTTTCAGCACATCTCTAAGTTCTGTCCATGCTTAGTGGAACCCAGCTTTGCTCAGCTGACTCCATCAACCTCCAGGTCCATGAGTTAAATAAAAGTCTTTTAGAGTGCCCTGAGATCTTTTTAAGTTGTTTGATGAGCAGCCTTATTTTGATGGTAGATGGCAGGTTTGAGCTAAGTATTTGAGCTAATATCTTTGTTGAGATTTAAAAAAATGTTCTGAGTTATTTTAGCTCCCATAAAAAGGTAGAAACTGGTAGACTTGATTATAGAGTTTTGTGCTTTGGAAATGATTAAAAGTCAAGAACAGTAAAGAGAAAATCACATGGTTTTTAGTCCTGGAAGATGTGGAATAAAGGGATATGGACGTGGGTCAGAGTTGCCAATGGCCAGAGTAGTGGGGGGTGGTGGTGGAGTTGGCTTTCCTGAATTGCCTTTGGCTTCTCAGTGGCACAGACAGCCCTTAGGAATGTGCTGAGATGGGAGTCCATAATGTGGGAGGGAGCTCAGTGGAGAGAGGCCGGGGTGGTTGTAGACATGACACAGATGGAGGGTTCTTTGAATGGGGCCAGTAAGACTCTGGGGAGGACCAGTCAGCTAGCGAGCACTTCTGGATCTTGAAGACACCGAGAGAGGCCAGTGTGCAGTCTGGAGATATCATACTAGGTCCTGGTAGGACACTAGAAGTAGAAAGGAACTCTCCTTGGAAGGACTCCTTGGGGGCCACCATTCTGTGGTATCACCAAGTTTTGTCTCTCCCTGGTGAAATCTGGAGAATATTTGGAGAGTGTCAGGTCAATTCAGAGACACCTCCCGCCCATGTCCCACCCACCAACAACACATATGAGCTGACTTGATGATGTTTGTGATGGAGACTTCAGAAATGAAAAAAATATGAAATGCTTAATGCATTGAGTTTTTTTAGTGCCAGTGTGTACAGAAGCAGCAGAGGCCACCTCTGACATAGTAAGGAGGCAAGGTGGGAGAGAAGGTCTAGAAACTAGATTGCCAGTAGACTAAGTGGCACAGATAAGTATAGATGCCTGGGAGAGGAATCAAGGCACAGGGGGCTTTGACCCAGAGTTGTGGCCCGAGCCAAAACCTGAGGCAGGAGGATGACATTTGTATTCCTGTGCACTGCAGGATTTTGATTTCTTCTGAGCTAATGAACTGTGGGGTGCAGGGGATAGCCCACAGGTTGTGCTCCTAAATCAGGACTATTCTTTTTTCTTTTTCTTTCTCTGATCTCAACAGACCATGAAAGTTCCCAGAGATTTTTGCTTTACTTAAGAAATGTAGATTCTGGGTGTGGTGGCACATGCCTTTAGTCCCAGCAGGTTGAGGCAGTGGCAAATAGATCTCTGTGAGTTCAAGGCCAGCCTGGTCTATGTACTGAGTTCCAGGCCAGCTGGGGCTACAGGGAGACACTGTTTTAAAAAGATCAAAAAAAGAAATGTGGAGTGGAGATAGGCCAGCAGACAACACTGTTAGAGACCGTGAGGCATGGGGAGTTCCTTACATGCTGTTTCTGCTGTGTCCTCACAACAGCATGGTCACGTTGGTATCATCACCTCTAGCCGTCAGCACAGTCTCATGGCTCTTGCATCTAGAATGTAGCCAAGAGGAACCGATACCTAATAGTTCTCACCACCTCATCTTCTCCCTACTTGCTTTTGGTACAGCCATGACTGTCTCACCTGGACTGTGTATTTAAGAGTCTTCTAATTGGCTTCCTGGCCTTCATTCTGGCTTCCTTGGTCTTCACCTAGTGGCCCAAGTATTTTATAGAAGACACTGAAGTCTGATCATATCATTTATCTGCACAGCACCCTCCAAGGCTCCCAAATGGTTTACAATAAACCCAGCATTCTCACTGTGGCTGCCAAACCCTCCATGACCTGCTCTCCTTCCACTGGCCAATCCCTCTCCCACCCTCTATCCTTTTTCTCTTTGTCTGGTTGGATATTTTATCTTACATAACAAATAATTCTGTTGCTGGGGCTTTCCTGGAACTCACCACGTAGACCAGGCTTGCCCATAACTCATGACAATCTTCTGTCTTAACCTCCCAATCCTAATACTAGGACTACAGGCATGAGCTGCCACACCTCGATTTCACCTCATTTTGTTTGCTTCGGTTGCTCTGACGTCTTGGTTTCCTTCGATTGTTGGTTAGACACGACCCACAGCATGGAGCCTCGGCGCTTTTCATTTCTTTCTCCTACATGGAATGCTCTTTCCTCAGGTTCTGTGTGGCTCTCTCACTCCCTTTAAGTCCTTACAGAAAGTCTCCCCTGACCAGCATTACCAGCTCCCACCATGCTTCCCTCTTTCCATCCTGCGTTATTGTTCTGTCTTCGTGGCCCTCAAGACCATCGGCATGATCTGCAACTGTTTATCCTTCTCTAAAACGCATGCTTTGGGAAGGCAGGAGCTTTGGGTTTTGATGTTCTTTTGTTTGTCTTCAGTGCTTCAAAGCATTACCTGATTTGAATAGGTGCTCAATAAATACTTTCTGACTGTGGCACTTTAAGCCTCTTTCTCAGGGTTACACAGTTAACAAATAGCAAAACTGGGACTTGGACCCAGGCCCCGCTGGTCCTATGGATCCTGCGTTTTAAAATCCATTTTCTCTGCCCCTTGTCTACTATGTGTCAGGACTAATAGAAATGATGATGAAGGTCCTTATGACTCTTATTTCTTTAGAGAAAATGCTTAGTAAAAAAGCATGAAGGTTGGTACATGTGGGTTAGTGAAGATTTTCTTCTTTGGACAATCCTGTATATTAGAGGAATCCAGAGCCCCAGTCACCTCTCTGTAGTGAGACATCATGGCTATTAGATCTCAGACCCTTCAGCTGCTCTCTCTCCCTCTGAAGGCAGCTACAGGGAGCTAGTGTGACCTTGCAATTACATTTTTTTCCTTTAACTGAATTTTTGCAAATTTGAGTCTGGTTTGTGTCCCCAAATACCCTTCAGTGACCTGGTCAAGCTACCAAGAGTCTAATCCTTAAATGAGCCTGAGATTGAATTTCCCCTTCCCAGTAGCCACCCATTGCCATTAGTTCCTCAGGTACAGTTGGGGTTTCTTTCCAACTTCCCCAAGTCTATGCTGAGATTTTGTCTGGTTTGAGGCTACATGGGACTTGTCCATGCTGTCAGAATCATGCTGAGTTCATATGAGTAACTGATTAGTTGTCTGGGAAACACTGTTTTCTTGTTGGCATACACCTCTTCTGGCTCTTAAAATCTTTAGGAAAGATAATAAAACAATATTTTAAAATTTATTAAGAATTTCATACATGTCTATACGGGCTGGAGAGATGGCTCAGCAGTTAAGAACGCTGGTTGTTCTTGCAGAAGACCCGGGTTTGAATCCCAGCACCCACATGGCAGCTAAAAACCATCAGTAGCTCTAGTTCCAGAGGATCCAATGGCTTCTTCTATCTCTGCAGGCATTGCACGACATGGGTGCACTTACCTACATGCAGGCAATACATGTATACACATAAAATAAAGATAATAAATAAAATACTTTAAAAAATTAAAAAAAGAATTTCACACAGATGTATAATGACTTTTGATCCAATTCACCCACCATCTCTCCCCTCTTATTTCCCCTGGATCCCCCACATGGTCCCACTTCCAACCTAATGACTTCTCCTTCCTCCCCCTCCTCTTCCAACCCTCTCCTCCTTCCCTCTCTCTTTTCCCTCCTCCTCTTCCTCCCCCCTCCACCTCTATATCCCTTGGAGTGTATTTAGTGCTACCCATATGCTCATGATGAATGGGTATGGCGCCATCCATTGAAGCATGGCCATCCTACCAATGACCATACCTCTAAGGAAAACTGTGTTGAGTCACTTGCGTTTGGGTTGTGGGTTACTCAGAAATCTTAACTGAAATACTCTCTGACAATGCTGAGGGCAGTCACCATATGGTAGTTCCACTATGTCTAGCATAATGCCATCTAAGGTGTACTCTTAGTCAATAATGATAAGTGGGTAGGTAACTGGTTAACTCTTCTTGTACAGTAAATTGAGGCAGACTCAATGCCATTTCTTCCTAGTCTCACAGGCATTATTTTGTAGGGAAATCTTACAAGAGACAAAGCACTGCCCTGAAGGGAACAGCTTTCCTTGGGTAAGAGCATAGCTATCCATACCCCTGTGTTAGTGCTACTGATGGTGGGAGAAATCAGCTATTGTTCTACCTCTAGAAGTTCTTCAGGGAGGGGACTGCGGTCAGTGAAATGAGTGGACAACTGCACATCAGCTGATGGCAGGCACTGGCCTGGTAAAAAACAGCAAAAACAGGTTGCGAATTAACTAACCACTGACATCTTCACTTTCATCCTCCTTCCTCCCTTCAGTGTTCTCGTTTCTCCTCTCACCATGAAGGGAGTTCTCTTATCCCATCCCGGGAATGAGCTATTAACTGAGTCTCCAGTTAGCAATGAGATTAAGGTGGTAACAACAGCAACAAAAATTTATAAAATAAATTTCTTGTACTTAATCTTATTTATGTGCACCAGTACACAATCCTCTTAAACACCAACAACCAACTGCCCAGAGGGAGGTTTTACAGCTGACAGTTAAAAACATTTAAAAATGTATGCAGGACAGGGTAACCTTTCAGAGGTCAAGCCCATGGCAGTGAGTCCAGGAAACCAAGGAGCACCGAGGTGGGAGTGTCAGTCTGCACATGACCCTCAGCGAATCAACTTCTCTCCAAGTAAACAAAGCCAGCCTCACATTTCAACGTCTTCTCCTCCTGATGGTGCCACAATACCACCTCCAGTTGATGACTGTAGAGTAACAAACAGAGGAGAATGTCACCAACTAGGAAAGAGATAAATATCACTAGTGAGCAAATTGGTGTAGCTCAAGCCCAGGAGAAGCGCTGGGTCAGCTGGGCTTTTGGGAAGAAGGTTCTGAGAGCTGGGGTCGGAGTGAGATGTGATGATGGAGTGCAGAAGAGAGGAACTCCAGCCTAATCCAGACCATGTAATGTCTTAGCCTGCTTAAGGATAGAGTTGCCCAGAAGAAGGACCCTGACTTAGAACCCAGAGGAGTATGACCTTGAGATTTTCAGAGTGGAAACCTGAGGTAGGTTACAGGCCTGTGTCTAGAAGCAGTCAGATAGCTGTGTTCCTATTGGATAGAGGCCAGGCCTTCCTTGAAGGGAGAGCCAAGCTGCGAGCCCCTATAGCAGGGCCGAATTTTCATCACTAGGAACCTGGTGGGCAGAAATGGCCACTGCTATCATTTGGCCATTGCATTTGGCCACTTAGAAGGCACTGATCTACAATGGCGGGGGGTACATAAGGCAGAGAATTGTTGCTTCAGGAAGTCTGACAGCAGAGCAGCAGAGCAAGCCTTGCTCTCAGCTGCTCACTCAGAAGCAGTGCTATGGAGGGTTTTCTGGATCAGATGCCTATGATGCCTGCTGTCCTTGGGATCCATTTGAGAATGTGATGACTTCCTGTTCACCAGTGAGATCAATGCCTCTTTTACCTCTTCAGCTGTAGAAACACAGAGAGAGGTTGGTTGAAAAGCCCTGGCCCAGTTGGAGATCAAGAGAATTATCCTTCATTATTTTTTTAAGTGTTGAACATTATTTATTATCAATGAAATGCAAATTAAAACATCAGTAGAAGTACACTCATGTTTTCCAACAGAACACAGAGAAAAGTGGCAGGCGAGGTACCTGCAGTGTATGGGGAAAGTGCTGGTCCTTGACCTCCAAAGTCTGCTCATGAGCTCTATAGAGACAGGTCAATAGGTAATGTGCTGCTTTGCAAGCATGAAGACCTGAGTTCCAGTCCCAGAACTCATGTAAAAAGACTAGATGTCAGAGCTGGAGAGATAGCTCAGTGGTTAAGAGAGCCAGCTGCTCTTGTAGAGGACCCGGGTTCAATTCCCAGCACCCACATGGCAGTTAACAACCATCTGTAACTCCAGTTCCAGGAGATCCAACACCCTCTTCTGACCTCTTCAGGAACTGCATGACACAGGTGCACTTATACACATTCAGACAATGCACTCATACACATAAAATAAAAATAAAGAAAAAAACCAAAGTGCTGATAATTGACATCTGAGGTTGACCTCTGGCTTCCACAAATACACTTAGATAAGTGTATGTATGCATACACACGCATATAGACGCATATGTGCATGTAGACTTACACAGACACACACACAGACACACACACAGACACACAGACACACACACACACACACACACACACACACACACACACACACACACTGCTCTTGGACCTGGAAATGGAAAATTCTAGCCGCAGAATCGTAGAAAGTTTTGAAATTTATCTGAATCTGTTTTTTCTTCATCTATAAAATCAGGATCTGTCCTTCTCTCCCTGCCTCCCTCTCCATCTCCTCCTTCTGTTATTCAATATACATTTATTGAGCTGCAGCGCTAGGCACCAGGGAAACATAGATCAACTAAACCATTGATGGCTTCAAAAATCCCAGTGCAGGAAAAATGACAGCATGTTGTACACACATGGTAATAGATGTTAGGTGCAGAAAGCTTGCAAAATTATTGGTTACAAACACAGTATAAAGGAGAAATTGATGAGTTCTTGGAAAGTAACACCAAGGACATAATATGTGAGCAGAAGTTTGAATGGGGAATAGCTGGTAAAGTGAACAGTGGACAAGTTGGAGCCCCTGTGGGGATGGGGCAGAGAAAGTCAGCACCGAATAGCCTGTGCACAGGTTGTGAAAACAAGTCAATTTGTTATTGACTTGTCAAGTTGAGGCATGTGTGAGAGTTTTCTGACAGTGAGACACAGAGCCAAATCAGTGGGAAGTGAGTGACAGGGCCTGGAAGCCTTGTCTGGGGACCTCTGTGTCTGCAGACAGGAGACCTTAGAGGGCTTGGAGAGCTGACAGCCTAGCGAGCTGGAACAGGACTCAGAACACCAGATCTTGTCTGTGTTGGGAAACAGATGTCTACAGACGACGCCTGGAAATCGAGGCCTGGAAAATGAGGCCCAGGGATGGGCAAAACCAGCATGGAACCGCATTGCAGAGGGCACCAAGACAATGTGCTGCTGCCTCAGATGATGCATGGAGGCCAGGGTCAGTGACAACCTCGTGTGTCCATGGAACTCAGGGAGTAGAAGCTCTGTGGTGGTGGAGGGAGTGGTGCTGGGTATTTAAGGATGATGCCAGACACTGAAAGAGCTTTGAGAATCACAAAGAGCCATGGAAAAGAAACACCAGTTACCGATGGAGCGGAGGAGTTAGTTGCTTTATGCTGAGAGAGGCAGGATGTGAAGTGAGGATACACTCACTGCTGTAGATTCACAGCTTCTCAGTTGCCTCAGACAGATAACAGAACATCAGCACTTTAAATAGACACTCCTGCGCTCAAAATGAATGTTTTTTTTTTTAACACTCTTACTTCCTTATCTCAAAATTAGTTTCCTGTTGGCTCCAAAAGATTGCCTGAAACTTGTCACTTAGGAACAAAAATAAAATCAGGGACACAAGAAAGATCGTCAGAGAGAAACTGAAAGTTATGGGGTCATTGCTAGGCGGTGCTGGGTCAGAAAATGTATTCTCCGAAGCAAGAAATTTTAATCTTGAAGTCTGTTTTGGGTAGTGCCAATAGTGGTACAACTTCCAGCAAAACAAAATAGATTTCATAACTAATAGTTTCATCCTGTAAAAAGAAAAGGAAACTAATAAAATACAATAAAAGAAGTATGGTTGCTGGGGAAACTGTATCTGGAGGCTGTGTGAGCTTTCAATAATTCAGCATAGATAGCATTGCATACAGCAGGAGACCTGTGGCTATGTGTGGATGGAGGAAGCTGGGGTGAGGGTTATGGAGCTCTGAATCCACTCTGAATCAGTGGTGACCACTACTTGCAATATTAGCTCAGCTCCATGCAGATATCCAGACAGGAGTCCTTTGTGGTGCTGTATACTAGTCATGGTAAGTATTTTAAGTATAATTTGGGACTGGAACTCTTTGGGTGCCTTTCTGCCTTGACATGTACCATTTCTTCTGTTTTGTTTGATCTACTCCAGATATATCCACGTAGCTCCAATTCTCTCATCATTCTAAGTCCTCTCCCTAAGCATCCTCCTCAGCAAGGTCTGTTTAACGCAGTGCCTATATTCTTCACCGTCTCTCCCTTACCCTGCTTTATCTTACTCTGTAGTACTTATCATGATACATATTTTACTAAAATCTTAGTTGCTCAAATCAAGCAGAAACTTTGTTTTATTTATGTTTTAAGATTTATTTATATTTTTAATTATGTGTACTCATGTATGTCTATGTGGGAATATGTGCATGTAAGTCCAGGTGCTGGTGAAAGCCAGCAGAGGGCATAGGATCCCCTGGAACTGGAGTTACAGGTGGTTATGAGCTTCCTGATATAGGTTCTTGGAACCAACCTTTGGTCTTCTGCAAGAATAGTATGTGCTCTGAACTACTGAGCTATCTCTCCAGTCCTGATTTTGCCTATTTTGATTACTTCTGTATCCTCAACACCTAGCAATGTGCTTGGTGCATAGGCACTCAGTAAATATTTTCTAGATGAGTTGGAGGAATGATCTGTGGTAGCTAGTTAACCTTCAGGCTGTGAGAGGGACTCTCAGCCTTCTGAAAAAAGTGCTTTTCTCAGAGAGGTGCCCAAGCCACCATTGTGAATGGAAGTTCCCAGAAAAACCATGTGACTTCAACCTGAACTTTGTTCTGCAAGGGTGAGTAACTGATTAGAGCTCTGGTGATTGTGGAGAGTTTGGAATGTTGCAGGTCCAGAGCCTAATTTATCTCAGGTGATCTTCAGCTCCTAAATAGCCATTCCTTGACCACTTCTGTTTCTGACTTAGCATCCTGAGACTAACAGATAAAAAATAAACCTTTTGAAAATGATTAACTAGCAGGCCATCAGTTCCCACCAACCGAAGGGCTAAGAATGTCATCAGACAGCATCTGAGGCCAATAGTAGACCTGCTTTGTTATGACCAGCCTACTGAAAGGTACATTGATTAATGACTTCCTCTGTTTGGTTACAATAAGTTCATGAAATTGTTATCTCATTGGACTATGGTATTTGGGGAAACCTAAATCTGTGTTCCTGGACCATGGCCACTCACATTTGGCTCCAGAATAAACCATCTTTTTATCCATTTAAGGTAAGAGCTGTTTATTTTGGTGACACCACTTAGTGCACTTTGCTCGTTGGTCTCTTCGTGTAAAGCCTGCTCAGCACTGTTCAAGGCTGTCCTTATCATCCTTAATCCTTAGCCTATTCTTGAAGCTTCCTGGATCTCCACACTGATCCTTTTCCCTGATACCTCAGGAACTTGTCCTTCCAAATGCCTATTGGGCTGTAGGCTGGGGGCATACCTAAGATCTATAGGTATTTGGAATATTGGAGCTCAACAGAGCTTGCAAAGCCCTTAAATGTGGATTGTATTTCTATAGATGAACTAAAATTCAAAAAATATGAAAATGACACTGGCTAGGCTGATTGGTTATTTTTCTCCATTGATTAAAAAATTAAAAGATAGGAAAATAGATCAGAGCAATGTGAGAGTGGTATTTAATGGCAAGCTTTAAAGCCTGCTGAGGTAGAGAAGGGGGCCCAGAGCTGGGAGTTCACTGGCTCTAAAGGTGCCTCCCTCCTGGTCACTCCTTCTATTCACCTACCGAACCTAAGGTGTCCATATGCCCCTTTTGGTGTGGGGTTTGGATCCCCTGCTTCTGTCTATGTTCATTGAAATGACTGAAATATGATCCCCTATTTGGAGGGGAGTACAAGTCCAGAAACTATCACTGGTTGATTGGGGTGAGAGTAGCTTCCTAACCCCCCATTTTCCTTTGTGGCTTAATGGGGAAAGAGAGACTTGTTGTATGTAAAAAGAAATGACCCACTTTTTAGGGAAGTGGGAACTTATTGTAGGCTCAAAGAAACTCAGAAAGGGGTCATCTTTTCTTTTTTTTTTTCTGTCCTCCTAGGGTCATGGCCTCAATAATTTCCCCAGTACCACATACCTGTTCTAGAACCCTGCTCAGGTGTTCCTCCTAAGGGAAGTGGTGGGGAGGGAGGGCCGTCCCACCTGAGTCTATGCTCCTTTCTCAGTAGCAGAAATGGACCATGCTGAGGAAAAACTAGGGTAATTTTCAGAAAATCCCCTTCATTCAAAAAAACAATTCACCCAACTCTGTCAAATTTACTCTTTGACAAAGCACTCTATTATATACTCACTTTCACTTTAACAGCAGATGAAAAGGCCCACATTTGGAAGGCAGCCGAAGACATGCTGATAAACCACACCAAAAGGACAGGGTTGCCTATGGGTCGGGGAGAACAGGTTGTGCCTCTGAACAAACCCGACTGGAATTATCAAGGTGTGGCATTCTATCGGCATGCAACCCACTTAGTGAGCCAGGCTTGCTGAGGTTAGGAGGGAACTGTTCAGCCTTCACATATATTCTCACCTATGTAGATCAGATGTGGTATCATGATTCTACATATCATATGGATGACATTAGACAAGCATGAATATTAAACTACTTTCTTCAGAATGCTAGGTGAATGGGTACCGAGATTAGGCTTTTGGACACAGGGTTTTGGCATCCCAAGTGATATCCTGTCCACTAGTTCTCTTTGTGCTGTGAATGGTAGGGCAAAGCCACACGCTGAGACCCCGTGTGTACAACAGTGTGCTGTGGTGTCGTCATTTACAGACACCGCCACACTTCTGAAGGACGGCCTCACTTTCCTCTTGTGGTGGAACGGTTCCGCTTTTCTCCCTGTGAGTCAATGTTCTTTCATTTCTTATTTCCTTCTTTCCAGCATTTGCTCTCCCTCTCTTTTGGCCTTTCCTAAGATCTCCAAATTATGTCTACTTTTATGACTGCTACAGTAAAAATGGTACCTTCTGTGGCTGTCCCATGTCTTCTGGCTGGTGGCTCTAGCTTTCACGTCTTCCTTCAGAACTAGGCTCACTAGACAAGTCCTTCTCATTTGCTTCCTTATCCACAATAGTTTATTCACCATAGATAGGGTACTAACAACAGATCAAAGAAAGAATTCCACCCAAGTCTAGGTTTAGTGAACCAATTAGTTCATTGTGTTATTTACAGGAGGTATGGGTAGGAAGGTACTTTCAGGCATATGTATGACTAAAAGGCACGTGCATCACCAAAATGCCCATCCCAGCACAGGCAACCGCATATAAAAGCTACGTCTTGGACCCTCTTGCAGAACTTGTGAGCTTCTCAGCTGGTTGGATAGTCTCCTCTCCTCAGTAGTTGTCACTGTTCCTATATCCTTAGGCAGGGACCTTGTAAGTTTCAGGAGCTGGCAGAGGCTTGTGGGTGTTATTTACTTCCTGAGCCTTAAAGGAATGCTGTAATTTGGAGTAAATAAGCACAGGATAGGCTTTGGCCACCTTCAAACCTGTTTCACCTAAGAGCACTGGTCATTTTGTTGATAAACCCTGTGATCTCTCCTCTGGTTCACCTTACTTGACCCTTCTCTGGTGCTGGACACAGGGAACGCTCCATCATTTCCCAATGTCTGTTTGGTGTATGCATTAGCATGGTATTGGAATTTTTGCACACAACACTCCAGCGTGGTTGCTCTTTCTTGGATCACTGTAGTGATTGTAAAGATGACTTGGATAATCTCTTCCTTCCATGGGTGTATACCTCTAAGCAATAGAATTGTGTTAGTCCTTGATTAGGAGATGACGTTTATTTCTGTACTTACTGGCTCTGAGAATGGTCACAAAATAGACTAAGAAAATTGACAGTCTTTAGAAAAATTATCAAGCAGGAAGCAAGAAAAGAGTTACTAAGTACTTGTACTGTGGAAGTTTCCTTATTCTGAGTAACTGGAGGTCTGAGTCCACAGAGTGAATGAGCTACGTTCAGCCAGTTGGTTAAAGGCAGGGAAACAAGACACCTCAGTTTGCCAGTTATGACAGTGAGGGCATTTAACACTAGTCCGTTTATTCATGTCATAAATCGTCTGTGTGATATGAAAGACTACAGGTAAGATCAGCAGAAAACCTAACCTGTGGAACCTAGCCCAGTGCCATATTGCAGACCATGAGCAGGTAAAAGCCCCTAAGTTGTGGGCTATCTGTTATGCAGCAATGTCACAGCCTTCTATCCCACCCACCCCTTTCTATTCCGTCCTCACATGCCTCTACGTCATATGTTCTTTTCTAAATATTTCCATTAATATTAATATTATAATGATTTTTTATGTAATGATTTTTAAAATAACACTTCAAAGCAAGTATTTCTTTTGATTTCTTGACCATGAAGCCAACTGTTTATTGAATTATACTTCATAGGTCTCAGTATAAGTGTCACAATCTATAAGGAACTTATCCCACCATTCAATGCTCATTTTTCTCATTTTCCTAATTAAAATAATAATATAAATGTATTTACAATTTCTCATTCTGGAGAAAGTGTTTCTTCTTTGACTTCTGTGCCTTCTGTTCTACATTTAGCAAAT